>NW_023458751.1:68315-75632 GCF_013731165.1 Rhagoletis pomonella
TTTAAGTGCTCAAATGGGCGTAATGTAAAAAGGTGTGTAAAAAACAAAAACAATTTGAATAAATGATATTAACTTTACTAAAGGTCTGAAATCATGAAAGTCCCTTCAAGGAAATGGCAGAATTGAACTTTGTTGCAAGTTCACATGGAAAATCTGCTTACGACGTGATTGGAGGAAATTTTAAGAGACTAGCAGCTAGAGCAAGTCTTCAACTCCTGATGTTACAACAAATTCATACACCCGAAGCCCTCTACCAATGGGGTGCTGTATGTTTGCAATGGAATGCTTGTAAAAAATAACTGTTGTTGATGTTGATGTTGTTGATGTTCGGTCCTCCAATGATAGCTTCAAGGTTAGTTCTTTTATTAAAACAAGAAAAAGGAAAGGCGTGTAAAATAATTAGCCTAAGGAGTAATAAAAAAGTTTAAAAGAAAACCAATAACACGCTTTTATTACAATAAAAATTAAAAAGAAAAGAATTATTTATTGATTTAAAGATTCGTTAAATAAGGATATGAAGTTCCCTAACTTGATGATATTTAACCTTTTAAACTAGCTTAAAATAGGATTAAAGTAATTGGCACGTAGTCATAGTCGAAATAAAGTCCACTGAAAAGTTAGTTGCAGTTATTTTTTACAGGCATCCCATTGGAAACATACAGCTCCCAATTAGTAGAGGGCTTCGGGTGTACGAATTTGTTGTAACATCAGGAGTTGAAGACGTGCTCTAGCTGCTAGTATATTTATTTTATCTTTAAATACAACAAACGAGTTTCTTTGTTTTCTGAATATTTAAGATATTTGTTCAATAAATGAATTGGAAAACAATGGGACATATTCTTGTCTTCGTACGAATCGAAAATCACGAAAATTTCCTATCATTCTCTATACAAAAATTTCAAAATTTCCATTCGTACGAAAACAAGAATACGCCTCTATAATTTTAACCGACTTCACAAAAAGGAGTAGTTTATAAATTCGTCGGAATATTTTTTTTTTATATGTTACCGCTTAACTTTGGACCACGTTAACCGATTTCTATAATTCTTTTTTTAAACGAAAGGTGTTACCTCACAGGTGCTCCTATACTAATTTGGCTTAAATTCGATCATTGGATCATGAAGTTATTCACGAGTATCTTAAATTTGTATTTAAGAATCGAAGTCGGTTTTATTTTTTGCTTAAAAACTACTTGTTTACTTAAATCTACCTCTGTTTATATTTAACTCTGTCTCATGAAAACAAATAAACCGGTGAGGGCACGCTGGTTTCAGATGCTCTTGTCAGCCTTCAACTAAAAATAACGGTTATCACGTTGCCATCCATTCTTTTTGTCAACAGAATATTTTAGAGAGTAAAATTTTGCATATATAGTTACCCTTAAAGATTATTTTTAAATAAATAAAACCTATGTCCGTGAAACGTTTTTTAATAGCAATGAAAATTACGGTTGAATTGTCAAAATCGGTCAATTAGTTCGTCTGTTATTGAATTTTCAAGAAAAAAGGGCAAAAAAACAATTGTCGATATACAAGAAAATTTTTTTTTCAGAAATTCTGACTCATTTATAATATCCGAAATACCCCTTTTTAAGAAAAGCGAAGAGTTGGAGTTTTTGTAATTAAAAGAAGATAAGGCACTGGAAATGCACCACAAAGCTTTGCCATTGCTTGAATTCCGGCAACAAGTACCAGATTGAAAATATCCGCTGTTGCAAAAAGTTGCGGTGCCTCTAAAAGTTCCACATTGAAGCATATTGAAGCATATTTACATTTTTTGTTTTGCCTATTTGGATTACTGTATACTGTGATTTTTTCTATAAATTACATATCAAAAGTATTCCGACAAGTGTGCAGATCAGCGCAACGCGGAATCGTTTCGGTAAGCCGAAAATACCGAGCGAAAATGTCGATCCGATCTCATACCGAGTAATGTGAAGAGCCTCTAATTTTCCACTCGACTAGTGTATTACAACGGAAAAACTTGGCAACATAGTTTTCGACGATTTTCGTCGCTTATTTCAGCACGACAGTAAACAATGCGGATGTTGTCGAGTCGTACAATTTAGCCTAATTTATGACTTGTGCAATGAGGCAGATTGCCTTAAATTTCGACTCGACTTGTGTCTTAAAACGAAAAAACTTGGCAGCACTGTATAGTTTTCGATTTTCGTCCTTTAGGCCGTAGTTATGCCACCACTTTTAATTGGCAATGAAAAGAAAAAAATTTCGGTGATTGGTGAGAAGTGGTTACTCTGTTTGCTGATTGGCGAGCACAGGGTTGCTTCTTAAGGAATGCCCTTTTCCATTTCATACAATTTCGCACACAATGGCAGCACTGAAGTAAAAATGCAACTAAAAACGCATCAAAATTTAAGTCGGAAAATGAAAAATGGAAGAACAACTTAATATTTTTTCTCTCCTTAACATGTTATTTTTATAATATCTACTTTATCATAATAACAAAAAAAATATATTTTTTACTATTGAGGCATTTCATGTCACCGTGGCCACCTCTGTGCGCGATTTCTCATGATTTGGATGAAAGCTGAAGAGGTTGAAGGTCTAGCTGACATGAATATACTACATGCGTGCAGCATATTTTGACGATATGACGTAGGGTTGCCTATTTACACGGAACTTAAATTTTAAGAAAACGTCATACATACCTTTCTTTAAAGTGCTATATCTTGGAAACCCTTAAACGAAACTTAATGAAAAAAATGTATGCCTTACGTCTTATTATGGGCTTGAGTTTTACATTTTTCACATTAATGTGCTACGTACAAAAAAAAAATTGGTAAACATTTTTCTTTTTGATTTTTTATATAATCAGCATTTTTAAAAAATTTTATTTTTACACAAAAACATTGTCTATAATGTCAACTTTAGGTACCCAAATGGGCGTAATGGGCTACTTAGGCGTATGGACTCTAGATCGTCTAACGCTCGAGCAATATGATAAATAGATTTTGAAATGTTATGAACTTGTATATTTTTGAAAGAGGAAAGGTGCGTAAAAAACAAAAACAATATGAATAAATCATATTAGCTTTACTAAAAAATTGAACTTTGCTGCAAGTTTACATGGGAAATCTGCTTGCGACGTGATTGGGGGAAATTATAGTTAAAAAAAACCAACAACACGCTTTTATTACAATAAAAATTAAAAAGAAAAAAATTATTTATTGATTTAAAGATTCGTTAAATAAGGATATGAAGTTCCCTAACTTGATGATGTTTAACCTTTTAAACTAGCTTAAAATAGGATTAAAGTAATTGGCACGTAGTCATAGTCGAAAAAAAGTCCACAGAAAAGTTAGTTGCAGTTATTTTTTACAGGCATCCCATTGGAAACATACAGCACCCCATTGGTAGAGGGCTTCGGGTGTACGAATTTGTTGTAACATCAGGAATTGAAGACTTGCTCTTGCTGCTAGTCTCTTAAAAAATTCCTCAATCAAGTCGTAAGCATATTTCCCATGTTAGCTTACAACAAAGTTCAATTCTGCCATTTCATTGAAAGAATTTTCATAATTTCAGACCTTTAGTAAACTCGTTATCATTTATTCATATTGTTTTTGTTTTTTACGCACCTTTCCTCTTTCAAAAATATACAAGTTCATAACATTTCAAAATCTATTTATCATATTGCTCGAGCGTTAGACGATCTAGAGTCCATACGCCTAAGTAGCCCATTACGCCCATTTGGGTACCTAAAGTTGACATTATAGACAATGTTTTTGTGTAAAAATAAAATTTTTTAAAAATGCTGATTATATAAAAAATCAAAAAGAAAAATGTTTACCAATTTTTTTTTTGTACGTAGCACATTAATGTGAAAAATGTAAAACTCAAGCCCATAATAAGACGTAAGGCATACATTTTTTTCATTAAGTTTCGTTTAAGGGTTTCCAAGATATAGCACTTTAAAGAAAGGTATGTATGACGTTTTCTTAAAATTTAAGTTCCGTGTAAATAGGCAACCCTACGTCATATCGTCAAAATATGCTGCACGCATGTAGTATATTCATGTCAGCTAGACCTTCAACCTCTTCAGCTTTCATCCAAATCATGAGAAATCGCGCACAGAGGTGGCCACGGTGACATGAAATGCCTCAATAGTAAAAAATATTTTTTTTTGTTATTATGATAGAGTAGATATTATAAAAATAACATATTAAGGAAAGAAAAATATTAAGTTGTTCTTCCATTTTTCATTTTCCGACTTAAATTTTGATGCGTTTTTAGTTGCATTTTTACTTCAGTGCTGCTATTGTGGGCGAAATTGTATGAATTTGAAAAAGGCATTCCTTAAGAAGCAACCCTGTGCTCGCCAATCAGCAAACAGAGCGTAACCACTTCTCACCAATCACAGAAATTTTTTTCTTTTCATTGCCAATTAAAAGTGGTGGCATAACTACGGCCTAAAGGACGAAAATCGAAAACTATACAGTGCTGCCAAGTTTTTTCGTTTTAAGACACAAGTCGAGTCGAAATTTAAGGCAATCTGCATCATTGCGTAAGTCATAAATTAGGCTAAATTGTACGACTCGACAACATCCGCATTGTTTACTGTCGTGCTGAAATAAGCGACGAAAATCGTCGAAAACTATGTTGCCAAGTTTTTCCGTTGTAATACACTAGTCGAGTGGAAATTTTAGAGGCTCTTCACATTACTCGGTATGACATCGGATCGACATTTTCCCTCGGTATTTTCGGCTTGCCGAAACGATTCCGCGTTGCGCTGATCTGCACACTTGTCGGAATACTTTTGATATGTAATTTATAGAAAAAATTACAGTATACAGTAATCCAAATAGGCAAAACAAAAAATGTAAATATGCTTCAATATGCTTCAATGTGGAACTTTTAGAGGCACCGCAACTTTTTGCAACAGCGGATATTTTCAATCTGGTACTTGTTGCCGGAATTCAAGCAATGGCAAAGCTTTGTGGTGCATTTCCAGTGCCTTATCTTCTTTTAATTACAAAAACTCCAACTCTTCGCTTTTCTTAAAAAGGGGTATTTCGGATTGTAAATGTGTCAGAATTTCTGAAAAAAAAAATTTTCTTGTATATCGACAAGTGTTTTTTGCCCTTTTTTCTTGAAAATTCAATAACAGACGAACTAATTGACCGATTTTGACAATTCAACCGTAATTTTCATTGCTATTAAAAAACGTTTCACGGACATAGGTTTTATTTATTTAAAAATAATCTTTAAGGGTAACTATATATGCAAAATTTTACTCTCTATAATATTGTTGACAAAAAAAATGGATCGCAACTTGGATAACCGTTATTTTTAGTTGAAGGCTGACAAGAGCGTCTGAAACCAGCGTGCCCTCACCGGTTTATTTGTTTTCATGAGATAGAGTTAAATATAAACAGAGGTAGATTTAAGTAAACAAGTAGTTTTTAAGCAAAAAATAATACCGACTTCGATTCTTAAATACAAATTTAAGATACTCGTGAATAACTTCATGATCCAATGATCGAATTTAAGCCAAATTAGTATGGGAGAACCTGTGAGGTAACACCTTTCGTTTAAAAAAAGAATTATAGAAATCGGTTAAAGTGGTCCAAAGTTAAGCGGTAACATATAAAAAAAAAAAAAATTTCCGACGAATTTATAAACTACTCCTTTTTGTGAAGTCGGTTAAAATTATAGAGGCGTATTCTTGTTTTCGTACGAATGGAAATTTTGAAATTTTTGTATATAGAATGATAGAAAAATTTCGTGATTTTCGATTCGTACGAAAACAAGAATATGTCCCATAGTTTTCCAATTTATTTATTGAACAAATATCTTAAATATTCAGAAAACAAAGAAACTCGTTTGTTGTATTTAAAGATAAAATAAATATACTAGCAGCTAGAGCAAGTCTTCAACTCCTGATGTTACAACAAATTCGTACACCCGAAGCCCTCTACTAATGGGGTGCTGTATGTTTCCAATGGGATACCTGTAAAAAATAACTGCAACTAACTTTTCAGTGGACTTTATTTCGACTATGACTACGTGCCAATTATTTTAATCCTATTTTAAGCTAGTTTAAAAGGTTAAATATCATCAAGTTAGGGAACTTCATATCCTTATTTAACGAATCTTTAAATCAATAAATAATTTTTTTCTTTTTAATTTTTATTGTAATAAAAGCGTGTTATTGGTTTTCTTTTAAACTTTTTTATTACTCATTAGGTTAATTATTTTACACACCTTTCCTTTTTCTTGTTTTAATAAAAGAACTAACCTTGAAGCTAGCATTGGAGGTCCGAACATCAACAACATCAACATCAACAACAGTTATTTTTTACAAGCATCCCATTGCAAACATACAGCACCCCATTGGTAGAGGGCTTCGGGTGTATGAATTTGTTGTAACATCAGGAGTTGAAGACTTGCTCTAGCTGCTAGTCTCCTAACATTTCCTCCAATCACGTCGTAAGCAGATTTTCCATGTGAACTTGCAACAAAGTTCAATTCTGCCATTTCCTTGAAGGGACTTTCATGATTTCAGACCTTTAGTAAAGTAATATCATTTATTCAAATTGTTTTTGTTTTTTACACACCTTTTTACATTACGCCCATTTGAGCACTTAAAAGTTGATATTATAGACAATGATTTTATGTAAAAATAAAAATTTAAAAAATGCTATAATAAAAAAAAATCAAAAAGAAAAATGTTTACTTATTTTTTTTGTTTTTTATACGTTGCATATTAATGTAAAAAATGTACAATTAAAGCCCATAATAAGACGGAAAAAATACATTTTTTTTCATTAAGATTCGTTAAAAGGTTTCCAAGATACAGGACTTTAAAGAAAGGTATGTATGACGTTTTCTTAAAATTTAAGTCCCATGTAAATAGGCAATTCTACGTCATATCGGCAAAATATGCTGCACGTATATTCATGTCACCTAGACCTTCAATCTCTTCAACTTTCATCCAAATCCTGAGAGGTCGTGCACAGAGGTGGCCGCGGTGACATGAAATGCCTGATATATGGTTTTTTTTTCTGTGTGAAAAAGTGGTGGAGAAGACTATTATTTTTGTATTTTTATCAACAATTTTATAAAAAATTACCCTTAAAAACTATTTTTTCATAAATAAAACCTATGTTCATGAAGTGTTTTTAATAGCAATGAAAATGACGGTTGAATTGTCAAAATCGGTCAATTAGTTCGTCTGTTATTGAATTTTCAAGTAAAAAGGACAAAAAAAAAACACTTGTCGATATATAAGAAAATAATTTTTTTTTTTTGTAAAAGCAAAGTTACACATTTGTTTGTATTGCCAATGGCTATCAAAAAA
>NW_023458751.1:75732-79593 GCF_013731165.1 Rhagoletis pomonella
TTGTCGGTGGTCAATTGAAATATCCTCAATTAAATAGGAAAAAAACCCACAGAGTTGATCACAAATTGAGCCCGATATCTATCAGTTTCATATGGATGTTGAATTCGTGCAACTTTTCTTTTTCCAAATAATGTAAAATAATAAATGAAATCTCGATCGGCCATCACTGAAACGCAGCTAGCAACTGCATACGCGAAAAAGCAATGTTGCTACATTTTCTCATTAAACCATGTTCGAATCGTGGAAATTTTGGGAGATCACAGGGTTGCTTTTAGCATTTAGATTCTTAATGCAAAAATGGAGTTGCTTTTAGTTGCATTTAGGTGACGAATTTTGTATGGATAAATGAACATTTAGAGTAGCATTTAGAGCTAAATGCGCAAAATGTGCTTTTACGCGTAAGCAAAAACAGCCCATAAGACTGGTCAGTAAAATCAGAAAATTAACTGCACACATTTTTTCGGCGTACAAAAACAAGAAAATAAATAAAAATAAATATAATAAGCTATAACGTCTTTGTCTTCACCAGACGATATTTTGGTTAAATGATTGTTGAAATTTTCAGGTTTAATTTCTTCTATTGCAGCTTTCTTTTTATAATTTTTTCCAAAGTATTCAGTAAACCAGCCATTGACAATATGCTTATTTAAAAACTGATACATGAAATATTGTGCATGTATAGGATTTTTTTGTAATTGAACCATAGCACAGTGGCCAATTTTTCGAAAAAGCTGACCAAAAGTCGAAGCGTGGCTCAATTGTAATCAAACCTTGTGTATTCGTCTTTATTTTGGTTGCTGGTTTTAAATTTCACCCCATAATTTCGAAATTCAAAATGGCTGCTGTGTACGCTTAAAATAATCAGATTTTCAGCAAAACTAAGGTAGTTAAGTAAAAAAGGTCATGTTTTTGTTATATAATGTGATGTAGCGGTTAGCAATATACGCTATCATTCTGCAGGGCCTGGGTTCAAGCCCAGTTTCCGAACAACATCAAAAAATAAGAAACAAACGAGTTCTTTGTAATAAAGTCGCCCTTTGGCAGGCAATGGCAAACCCCCGAGTGTATTCAACCACGAAGAACAGCTTCTCATACAAATAGAATCCCCATTCGGATTCGGCGTAAAACTCTTGGTCCCTCAACATCAAGGCGCACGCCACAAATCGGAAGAGAAGCTCGGGCAAACACTAACGAGGTCTTAATGTTTGTTTCTAAAAATCTTGATGTTCAAATTTATACGGGAACTGCGGGATTTTGAATGAATCAATAAACAAGACATACATATTTGTTGGTACAGGAATATATTTTTAAGATAACAATTTTACACACCGTCAGACTCGCAGTCGTCTGAAGTATCCAAGCTCGTATCTATATTTACTGATAGCAATTCTGCATCCGCATTTACAACAGTTGATAATAATTTAATGGCATCTGACGACAGTTTATGATTTTGTTTTGGTGGGTCTAAACGTAAACTTGAAATGACAGGGGCCGAGGATACAAGCAGCCGATATTTTTTAATATCCTTATTCCTTGAATAATAATAATGAATGCCCATGAATGAGCACTCTAATATAGTAGTACTTTCTGACATGATTTAAATTCTAAAAACATCCAATGTTTAAAACATCAAAATCTTGACAGAAATATTTTTTTACATAATTTAAATCTTTTAAACATAAAAAAATTAAGAATCTCGTATAAAGACTGATTACATTGGCGGCTTGTGGCAGGTGGTTTTAACCAAGGTGGATGGGAAAAACTTCAATATATATGAAAAAGAAAATTAGACCGCCCATCTCGACCACTCTCGTAACTATTTTCCTAATCCATCATAATGAGTAAACAAAAAAAATCAATCCGTGAATATCTATGTCTTACGTCAGTTTTTAGATGGCGTGACAATGAAAAAACATGTTTTACATACTCTAGATTACAATGTCCATGAGCTGATGCTTGAAAACTGTTATTTTTTCTAAGATAATACCACGATTTTAACAACGACGAAAATTCTAATTTACGAAAAGTTTAGAGCGAATTGCTAGCAACAGTCACTTCGATCTCCTGTAACACTAAATGCCTTAAGAGAATCGACTTGTTGTCTCATAACCATACGCAGTAAAGCCCTCCTAACAATATAAGATGGTTATGCATACGAATGCACCAATTTTTTTTTTTGGAATTTTGGCCAGGGTTTTCCAAAAATTGGCCACTGTGCATAGGAAAGGACTGGTGCAAAAGTACCCACAAATGTTTGTTGATATCGTCACCCTTATGCCAGAAGCAAGAATGTGCAAATTTATAAGTTTTGAGTTATTGGTTTGACTTGATTAAACTTTGGATGGTCTATTTCAAATGGCCTATGGGCAAACGCGGCTCACTGAGCCAAATGCGGCTCTTTGCTTAGCAAAATGCGGCTCTTTTTACTTTCTCTTTGCGTAGAACATTTTGGCTCTTTTTACTTTTTAAAATAAATATTTCTTCGCTGGACATTCTTTTCCATTGTGTTGTCTTTTTATACGTATGCATACATATGTAGGTATGATTGAAAATTGAAAATTGTGTTGTATCATTTTTCCACAAGTGCGAGGGAGTTATTAAAATATGCAGCTAAAGCGGTCGAAATACATCATATGCATACTCTCAAGGTGTATAACAACGGTGGGCAAACGCGGCTCTTTGAGTCAAATGCGGCTCTTTGCTTAGCAAAGTGCGGCTCTTTTTACTTTCTCTTTGCTTAGAACATTTTGGATCTTTTTGCTTTTTAAAATACATATTTCTTTGCTGGACATTCTTTTCCATTGTGTTGTCCTTTTATTTTAATCTTTTTATATACACATACGCAAATTGAGATCGGAACATTACCCGCAATTGGATAATGAAAATTAATTTTCTGACTTAATGTTCTTTACCGATATGATGGAACATTTGCAAAACTTGAATTTGTCTCTACAAGGAGAGAATAAAAACGTTTTTGATTTGTCGCAAATTATTTTAAGTTTTGAAGCTAACCTCGTCTTTTTATTCATGATCAAGAAAAAAGAATATTTCATAATTTCCACGTCTAGAAAAAAATATTTCACATGATTTAAAAGCAGATTTTGAAAAAAGGTTTGCCGATTTGAAATTATTTAAATGTACGTTTGTATACTTCATAACTCTTTTATATGTAACATAATTGAGGATGAATTTCAGTCAGAATTTCTGAAACGGGCCACTTGAATTATGTGATATTTTATTTCCAATCAGTAGTGGTATTTTTTGATAGCCATTGGCAATACAAACAAGTGTGTAACTTTGCTTTTACAAAAAAAAAATTATTTTCTTATATATCGACAAGTGTTTTTTTTTGTCCTTTTTACTTGAAAATTCAATAACAGACGAACTAATTGACCGATTTTGACAATTCAACCGTCATTTTCATTGCTATTAAAAACACTTCACGAACATAGGTTTTATTTATGTAAAAATAGTTTTTAAGGGTAATTTTTTATAAAATTGTTGATAAAAATACAAAAATAATAGTGTTTTCCACCACTTTTTCACACAGAAAAAAACCATATATGAGGCATTTCATGTCACCGCGGCCACCTCTGTGCACGACTTCTCAGGATTTGGATGAAAGTTGAAGAGATTGATGGTCTAGGTGACATGAATATACGTGCAGCATATTTTGCCGATATGACGTAGGGTTGCCTATTTACATGGGACTTAAATTTTAAGAAATCGTCATACATACCTTTCTTTAAAGTGCTGTATCTTGGAAACCTTTTAACGAATCTTAATGAAAAAAAATGTATTTTTTCCGTCTTATTATGGGCTTTAATTGTACATTTTTTACATTAATATGCAACGTATAAA
>NW_023458751.1:79693-82729 GCF_013731165.1 Rhagoletis pomonella
AAAAAATACCACTACTGATTGGAAATAAAATATCACATAATTCAAGTGGCCCGTTTCAGAAATTCTGACTGAAATTCATCCTCAATTATGTTACATATAAAAGAGTTATGAAGTATACAAACGTACATTTAAATAATTTATCGGCAAATCTTTTTTCAAAATCTGCTTTTAAATCATGTGAAATATTTTTTTCTAGCCATGGAAATTATAAAATAATCTTTTTTCTTGATCATGAATAAAAAGACGTAGTTAGCTTCAAAACTTAAAATAATTTGCGACAAACCAAAAACGTTTTTATTCTCTCCTTGTAGAGACAAATTCAAGTTTTGCAAATGTTCCATCATATCGGTAAAGAACATTAAGTCAGAAAACCAATTTTCATTATCCAATTGCGGGTAATGTTCCGATCTCAATTTGCGTCTGTGTATATAAAAAGATTAAAATGAAAGGACAACACAATGGAAAAGAATGTCCAGCAAAGAAATATGTATTTTAAAAAGTAAAAAGAGCCAAAATGTTCTAAGCAAAGCGAAAGTAAAAAGCTAAGCAAAGAGCCGCATTTGACTCAAAGAGCCGCGTTTGCCCACCGTTGAAATAGACCATCCAAAGTTTAATCAAATCAAACCAATAACTCAAAACTTATAAATTTGCACATTCTTGCTTCTGGCATAAGGGTGACGATATCAACAAACATTTGTGGGTACTTTTGCACCAGTCCTTGCCTATGCACAGTGGCCAATTTTTGGAAAACCCTGGCCAAAAGTCCAAAAAATAGATTGGTGCATTCGTATGCATAACCATCTTATATTGTTAGGAGGGCTTTACTGCGTATCGTTATGAGACAACAAGTCGATTCTCTTAAGGCATTTAGTGTTACAGGAGATCGAAGTGACTGTTGCTAGCAATTCGCTCTAAACTTTTCGTAAATTAGAGTTTTCGTCGTTGTTAAAATCGTGGTATTATCTTAGAAAAATAACAGTTTTCAAGCATCAGCTCATGGACATTGTAATCTAGAGTATGTAAAACATGTTTTTTCATTGTCACGCCATCTAAAAACTGACGTAAGACATAGATATTCACAGATTGATTGTTTTTTGTTTACTCATTATGATGGATTAGGAAAATAGTTACGAGAGTGGTCGATATGGGCGGTCTAATTTTCTTTTTCCTGTATATTGAAGTTTTTCCCATCCACCTTGGTTAAAACCACCTGCCACAAGCCGCCACTGTAGCTTGGACATCAGTCTTTATACGTGATTCTTAATTTTTTTATGTTTAAAAGATTTAAATTATGTAAAAAAATATTTCTGTCAAGATTTTGATGTTTTAAAGATTGGATGCTTTTAGAATTTAAATCATGTCAGAAAGTACTACTATATTAGACTGCTCATCCATAGGCCTCTCATTATTGAGTGGGCACCGCTGCCAATTGGGTAACTTTCCGAAGAAACCCAAGAGTCAAGGAATAAGGATATTAAAAAATATCGGCTGCTTGTATCCCCGGCCCCTGTCATTTCAAGTTTACGTTGAAAATCACCAAAACAAAATCCTAAACTGTCGTCAGATGCCATTAAATTATTATCAACTGTTGTAAATGCGGATGCAGAATTGCTATCAGTAAATATAGATACGAGCTTGGATACTTCAGACGACTGCGAGTCTGACGGTGTGTAAAATTGTTATCTTAAAAATATATTCCTGTACCAACAAATATGTATGTCTTGTTTATTGATTCATTTAAAATCCCGCAGTTCCCGTATAAATTTGAACATCAAGATTTTTAGAAACAAACATTAAGACCTCGTTAGTGTTTGCCCGAGCTTCTCTTCCGATTTGTGGCGTGCGCATTGATGTTGGCGCACAAAGGGGAGGGACCAACAGTTTTACGCCGAATCCGAATGGGGATTCTATTTTTATGAGAAGCTGTTCTTTGTGGTTGAATACACTCGGGGGTTTGCCATTGCCTGCCAAAGGCCGACTTTATTACAAAGAACTCGTTTGTTTCTTATTTTTTGATGTTGTTCGGAAACTGGGCTTGAACCCAGGCCCTGCAGAATGATAGCGTATATTGCTAACCGCTACATCACATTATATAACAAAAAAGCCGAAAACATGACCTTTTTTACTTAACTACCTTAGTTTTGCTAAAAATCTGATTATTTTAAGCGTACACAGCAGCCATTATGGATCCGCCATTTTGAATTTCAAAATTATGTGGTGAAATTTAAAACCAGCAACCAAAATAAAGACGAATACACAAGGTTTGATTACAATTGAGCCACGCTTCGACTTTTGGTCAGCTTTTTCGAAAAATTGGCCACTGTGCTATGGTTCAATTACAAAAAAATCCTATACATGCACAATATTTCATGTATCAATTTTCAAATAAGCATATTGTCAATGGCTGGTTTACTGTACACTTTGGAAAAAATTATAAAAAGAAAGCTGCAATAGAAAAAATTAAACTTGGAAATTTCAACAATCATTTAACCAAAATATCGTCTGGTGAAGACAAAGACGTTATAGCTTATTATATTTATTTTTATTTATTTACTTCTTTTTTCTCCTTCTTGTTTTTGTACGCCGAAAAAATGTGTGCAGTTAATTTTCTGATTTTACTGACCAGTCTTATGGGCTGTTTTTGCTTACGCGTAAAAGCACATTAGCGCATTTATCTCTAAATGCTACTCTAAATGTACATTTATCCACACAAAATTCGTCACCTAAATGCAACTCCATTTTTGCACTAGGAATCTAAATGCTAAAAGCAACCCTGTGATCTCCCAAAATTTCCACGATTCGAACATGGTTTAATGAGAAAATGTGGCAACATTGCTTTTTCGCGTATGCAGTTGCCAGCTGCGTTTCAGTGATGGCCGATCGAGATTTCATTTATTATTTTACATTATTTGGAAAAAGAAAAGTTGCACGAATTCAACATCCATATGAAACTGATAGATATCGGGCTCAATTAGTGATGAACTCTGTAGGTTTTTTTCCTATTTAATTGAGGATATTTCAATTGACCACCGACAA
>NW_023458751.1:82829-88808 GCF_013731165.1 Rhagoletis pomonella
GGTTTTTTTCCTATTTAATTGAGGATATTTCAATTGACCACCGACAAATAAAAATATACACAAACAAATTTTCGGGTATGGTTAAAACAATTCAAGTTTTTGTATTGAACTTTTTGTTTAAAATTTCTGTTTCCCTTTTCAGTAGGGTTTTTTGCACATTATCTTCTCTGTGCGAATTGATCGTCATAGATACGGATCTGAATAAGCGACAGGAACACGGCCGTTTGTCAAAAGCATACGGTTTCGAACTCGCGTAAATGTACATTTGCTAAATGCGATAGCATGAACGCTCTTCGAAAAAATATGTTCGAAAGTGCAAAATGTTGCATTTTAAATGCAGCTAAAACGCTGCATTACTGTAGTGCGGTATGCCGAAATGAATCCGCTCCGATTTCGTGTCTGCGACACTAATGTGAAAGTACCAATTGAAATACATGTGGACAGTAAACTTACGGTAAAATCCAAAAATGTCGATCCGATATCGTACCGAGAAATTTGAATGCGCTTTTAGGCAATTACGTGAAATTTTCGATACGATTCTACTCTCGGAAAATGACTTGCATTCGACACGACTCTCGCATTAAGGCTGAATGCCATGCAATTTTCGATACGACTCGACTCTCGAAAAACGACTTGCCAACGAAACGACACTCGCAATGAGGCTGGTTGGTGGCGAGTTTGAGTCTAGTAGCCCATTTATTATCGATTATTTAATTGGTTTACACCAGGGCTGCTCAAAATTTGTATATTTCAGTGAAAATCGCAATACATCTACGGTCCGTGTTATGCAGAAATTCTGTTTGGCAAACTGCGTGCAACCAACCCACCTATTTTAACAAAGTCACAAAACTCAGCGCATTGCTATTGTGATATCTACTGCACCTCAAAGTATACTGCTACGACATACATATATGCCGCTAAAAAAAATTTTAAATTGTGTCATTACGGCGCGCTTACATTAGACAATACCGTCAAGACAATAAAGAAATGCGTATTAGTTGTCAAAACCGCTGATAATTGTCTCCATGGCGTAAGCGTCCTGACAATAGTGGTGTGGTACTGACGAATACTATAGTAACGGGGTCCCTTTGAACTGTTCTTCACAAAAATTATCGTTCTTTTGTCGTTAATAAGATGATATTATTGAGTAAAGTTTTATATGTATAGTTGATATAGTATAAGTACAAGATGGGTGCACCACCGTCCGTGGTGTTTCTGGCCGCCGCACATAGGGTTATTTGGCCGATTTAGGCAGCCAAATTATTTTTATGAAAATTTTATTTCAAAATGTTTAGAAAAGACGTGTTACGATGTCTAAAATTGTAAATGTATAAAATCAAGTAACTATAAGTGGAGGACGTACAATTATTCCTCCAAAGCAACGAAAATAAAGTTGGTTAAAGTTTGACACCGAAAGACTCTATGGTTGCCGTGGTCCGATTGTAGAAACACGCATACTTACATACGTGTTCGTCTCGGCGATGTTTATATATATGTTAATACATGCAACGAGTTGCCACCTGGTAAAGACTTAAATATAGTTAAGTTAACTGAATTACAACAATATGAGTTTCAATTGAAATGGTTTTGAAAGGCTTCATTTCTAAACAACATGTGGCAGGGTTACCACCTGTTTAAAAATGAAATTCAACTTTAACTAAGGGAATAACAGACAAAGTATTTTTTTTTATAATGTTGCTCAAAAATTTGTTTTTATTGTTAAAATGCGTATGGACTTCCTTGAGATATAGGTTACAAAAAAAATGATGGAAATAACCAATTTTATCTTGTAATGCAATGGATAATAAATGTGTAATAGAATTCTAAAACAAAATTTGTGTAAAAAACTATTTTAGGATGATGATGAGTGCCAAGATTCTTCATCGGACCCTTCTTCCTCTTCTGAAGACTCTCCAGACTTCGTGTCATCCTTAGTTGGTTCAGCTGGAAGCAACATATCGATTTCTTCCTTTGAAAAGGGTTTGGTTGCTTCTTTTGGCTTTGGCCTGAAACTACTAATGAGTGGATCAGAGCTTAGGAGTAACCTATTCAACATGACCAGATCGCGGCATACCTTTTGGGAATTGAAAATGTTCCTTGTAGCCATGTTACGTTACTTTAAAAAAACAAACTTCGTCTTTTCCACGGGCTTTTATCCACCTTTGTATAAACTGTGCTTTTAGTTGTGAAAATTTGTGCTTTATATCTCTTATTTGTTCATCGGAGGTGTCAGATGATAATATATCATTTCGAAGAAACTTTATTTTGTTCTCAAAATTCATTGAATTTTGTCGATGCATCTTATCAAATAAATATTTTCAAGTTACTACTCTATAGCAAGAACCAGTTGATGACTCTACAGTAAAGGAAATACTTAAAAATGATAAAATATGTATGCAAACTAAAATTTTTTGGTCATAAAAAACTCATCGGCAGCTATCGGAAGCTAATTTTTGTCCAGTATACTATCAAAGCTCCATTCTATAGAACGCAACTGGTAATGTAACGTGGAAATGCGTGGAAGTATAACTAAAAGCTTACGGTTTACAAAGTAACTGCGATACCTAAACAAAAGCGTTGGGCGGAGCGGTTTCTGACGCTTAGCGTTAGCGCCGAAGTGCCATACCTAGACAAAAGCGTCAACGCTACGTCAAATATACCACCAGAAATAACACCAACAATAAGCATAGGTTTGTTTGTGTCTAACACGAAAAGGACAGTTTCGCCCTTTTCTGCAGCCAACTTCAATACCTAACGCCCTGTCAAAATCGGATTTTCCAACCGCTCAGCGTTGACGCCGCGTTGTTTCGGTATGCTTCATACAAATTGTATGGGCATGAGAATTTTTTGACAGCCAGACAACGCTGACGCTTTTGTTTAGGTATGGCAGTTATGAAAAAATAATCACTAAAAAAATATAATATATCCGATTACTGATATTATTGCTTAGACTAAATTTTGCTAAATCGAAACTATTTAAAATAAATGTAGATTTACCTGTGTCCTCAGACTTCATAACAAGTTTTAATTGTATAACTGTTTCACAATGAATGTCGTAAAATAAATCGTGCACTATCACAAACTGACAAGTTGCGACTGAGATACTCCGTCAAAGCGGCGTCATAAGTTCGGGGTAGGGGTTGCCTATTGTTCCGCAACTATTCAACTGTGGCAGGTAGTATTTTTTTTGTTCCTACGATAGGTTTAAAAAAACAGACTTATGACCGCCTATATCGATCAAATACCCATATGTCCGCCGTTTGATTTGTACTGAATTTCCTCGTCAGCTTCCAGGACAATGCAAGCTTAACCGTCCCTTGCATGGAGTGGGAGCATACATAAAGGTGTAGCTGTAGAAAACGAGTATACTGCTTAGCAAGTGAGAGTTGTTACTCCAGCTGGCGTAGACAGTGGCGGTACCGAAGGAGGGACTGTGTTTCACTGATGTAGTACAGTGACTTGCATCTCTACAAATTGTTCATGCCGCCCCCTATGCTGAATCCAGCATTATGACGAAGTTTATTTTTGATGACAGCGAGTTAGTCAAGGTACCGTGGTGGCTATATGAAAATAACAATTAGGTTAGTGAATTAGGTTGGCTTCATTGCAAGTTGGTATCGGCAATCTGCAAATTTTAGAAACCGACCGCTTGTAAAGAACGTGTTGCGTACGAACAGTGACGACACGAACAAGGTTGTCTGATCCGGGATGTAGATCTGTAATACGCACCAATAACCATTGATTGGGTGGTAATCGATCATCCTTTATCAAGAAAAGTTCACAGACTGCTAGATTTGGTTTTTGTTGTCTCCACTTAGGACGCGCTTGAAGATGCGAGAGCCAATCTGCGGACCATCTTATCCAAAATTGTTGAACCGATCTTTAGAGCTCAAAATATTGTAACGACAACGTTTTGTTTTCAGAAGCCGATTCCGCCCACCAAACAATTTGTGTTGCCGGCAATAAGAAAACGTGTCGCCCTCGGAAACAAATTTATTGCCGGTAATATTGCCATCGAATCGATTTCCTATTACCGGTCGCTCTAAAACGTCCGCCGAAGGCAACTCGCCTGGGCGAGTCGTTTTCTTATTGCCTGAATGAGTCTTTTTCTTATCGCTTCAGGCGATATTTGGAATAATTTTATTCTTTTTAATACTTCATTTATTTTTCTGTATACCAAATTGCAACTTACAATCGGAATTAATTCATTTTCTCGCTGTGAGGCTTCCTATTTTATCAATCTTGTCCTTGGGCATAATTTAGATGCTTTTGGCCAATACTATTGACGCCATATTCATAAGTTTCGGAATTTTTGAGAACTTTTTTATTCAAAACTGACATGAATGAAGTGATGTTGCCGATTTGTCACCACAGCAATAAATCGGTGAGTCGCCAATTTGTTGCCATTGACGATTGTTGCCTATTTCTCATGTTTTGCATGGTGACAGTAAAGCATCGCCGATTAGAAAGTGCCCGGGTGTGAACACCAAAAGATCATCTGGATCGGAGGTAAGTGGGCATAACGGCCTAGAGTTAAGGCACGCCTCAGTACGAACCAAGACTGTAGATAGCTGTTCGTATGTTAACCGGGTTCCACCGACAGCTAGGTCCAAATGGTATTTAATTGGTTTTACATAGGCTTCCCAAAATCCTCCAAAGTTGGGGTGGATTAAAATGCCATTGAATATGTAGGTCTTGCGACGACTTCGCGTTCCAAATCGGCTCGAAATTTTTGGTAATTAGGTTTAGAATGCCATCTGCACCAATGAAGTTGGTACCACAGTCACTATAAATGTCTTGACAAAGTCCACGTCGCCCGATGAAACGCTGTAGAGCCCACAAGGAATGGTCGGTAGACAACCTAGTGACGGCTTTAAGGTGCACGGCCTTGGTTGCAAGGAATATAAATATGGCTACGTAACTTTTATACAAGGTGTGCACCCTATACTTTGACGATTTTATTTCGATGGCACCTGTGTAGTCCACTCCACTTGCAACAAATGCGCGTTGAGGTGGATTTACACGTTTTGCGGGAAGGTCTCCCATCAATTGAGAGACTAACGAAGGTTTGTACCGGAGGAAAATTATGCAATGTCGGAGATGATGTCTCACAGTGAGCGTGAATGATCCACAATTTTCGTCAATTGCGCGCCACCGTATAATGTAATTTGGTGAGCAAAGTCGATTAGAAGTTTCTAAAGTGGTGATTGCTCGACAAAATCATGGGTGCTTTTGATCATATGGTAGATTCACATGATGTAAGCGACCGCATATGAGCTTCGTTTCCATCTAGGAAAGGTGTCAAACTAGTGACTAGTTTAATTGTTGTGGATATGTTGATTTTACGTTTAATACATCGAATTTCACATCCAAAGGATTCCCACTGTACCATGTGAACAATTCGAAAGATATTATGCTGAAGTTCGTTAGTGGTGATGGGTGTACTATAACGGTCTTGAATGCGAGTTTTGCAAAAAAAAAAAACCTGTCTGGGTGAGTTAACCGCGGATGTTCGTAGACCAAAATGTGCAGAATTTGCTGATAATGTAGCATGTGCTTTTGTTACACGCCTTAGATGAAAGGTTGATGTGGACATAGCGTGGGAATTTGATGGGGTTACTTGAATTGAAAAAGGAGGTGTGTTGAGCTAGTGGCAGCGCAGCCGTATTGGTTTCCGAAGTCCGTGGGAAGTGTAACAGCGTGTGGTGACGTTGACCACATTGGATGCAGTTTTTACTGCTTGTGCATTGCGGCAATGCATGAGACTTGCTCAAACAATTTGGACACAGCTTGGCCTTGTCAATAATACCTTTTCTTTCAAAACAATCTTTGGAAATAAACACGACGCAGTATATGTGCTTGACCACAAAGTCCACAGCAATCTTGATAAAATGGATGGACTTTAGTGGCTGCATGGTGTGCTTTGACATTATGTGTCGGTCGCGCAGCTGATTTTGATTTGTGAAGATGACGATTTTT
>NW_023458751.1:88908-91285 GCF_013731165.1 Rhagoletis pomonella
AAAAATTAAATTGTTTGGAAACGTCAAGAATTTTAAAAGTGCCTCTCAGCGGTTCTACCTTACTATATTTTTATCATGGCAAGAACAACAACTTTTTGACAATTCAAATCGTTAACATTTCGGTGAAATATGATTTTTATCGATATTTTTGTGTCGATCAAAGTTTATTTTCATTTTATTGTGAATGAGTTGTGCCAAAAATTTTTATCAGCTATTTTTCTCTAATTGGGCATAATTCATAACATTGTATAGGCTTAAGTGCGGAACACAATGAAGACAGTGGCTACAGTGCGCCATCTGTCAAATTATTAATACACATGTTCTTATGGAAAGCATTATTTTGAACGCGACTGAGCAACATTGCGACGGTCGACAGCTGTAGCTGTCGCCAGATTAGACCTATTTCTATTTTGACAAGCGACAGTGTGCGCTCTTCTTCTTGAAATCACTCAAGCGTGACATTTGCTTGACCGCGTTTTCTTTTTCTTAAGCGTTCTAAATGAAATTTAATTAATGAAATACATTTAAATACAGATTAAAAATGGATTTCGAAGAAAAATTGATCGAAGAAATTAGAAAACAGCCGATACTCTACAACCTTGGTCTTAACGATTACAAGAATTTAAGAAAAAAGGATTCAGCATGGAAGGAAGTGGCTTCTGCTATGAAATGTGATGGTTCGTATAATTTATTACCATATAAGCATTTCTTTAGTATAATTATAACTTACAATTGTAGAAGTTCAATGCAAGAAGCGCTGGAAAGGTATACGTGATTGCTACAAACGAATAAAAAGATCGCAGCAGCTTGCTTCGGGAAGTGGCGCTCCAAGTCCTAAACGTAAGTGGCGCTATATGGAAGCAGTATCTTTTCTGGACGAAGTGCAATCTTCCCGAAGGTAAGGAAGTGTAATATTAACAAAGCGCGTTCATTTAAAATCTGTGTGAGTGAACCTATTTTAAAATATAGCTCAGTTGGAAATGTGAACGAAATTGACTTGGAAAGCACTATAGAGGAATTACCGCCTTTCACCGAGATAAATTCAACAGAGGTTTCCACTATTGAGTCTCCACGAACCAGTTCCAGCTCGCGCAAGGTTCGTATATTGCATTTTGTTGGGACCGGTTTAGTTATTTGTACAACGAATTTGGGTTGCCGGGCCCAAATGCGTGGCCCGAATCAAAAAAACTTCACACGACCTTGTAGGCAAGACTCTACGCTTTATATGAAAAGAAAGTTATTTACTATATCTGTGCACTAATTTATTAATAATTCCGCCCCTCCCCCTCCGCCACCCACCAAAAAATCGTTGTACAAATAACTAAACATTTCCCTTTTTGTTAGCTTTCGTTGATTTTTGAAAACATTGTGATTCATCAAATAATTTGAATTCACAGGAAAATCAGCAAAAATTCAATGACTTCTTGGATCACGCTGCGCAAAGCATATCTATGACTTGCGCTGAATTTAGTAACCAAACTAAAGAACTAGACTCCACTTCCCTCCATTTTCAAAGTTTAGCCAACAAAATAAAGGAGTCAGGCTTGTCCATGAATGCCGTAAACGAGATTGAGGCGAAAGTGTCTGCTCTGGTTTTTGCGGAGATGCAGAACTATTCATCAATTGAATTTTAAAAATTTGTTTTGCAACGTTTTACCTAATACATTCCAATAAAAGTACAATCATATCATATCGCACACGATCTACAAAGGTGACGCAGCTCAAAATAACACGTTTGCCAGAAACTGCGAAAAACGACTTTAGACTTTACCAAAGGGTCTTTTCAACAAATTATAACAAGAATTTGCTCCAGCTTTTGCTCAAAGGTAAATAAAAGCTCTGCGTACATTTTTAGCGCATAATTTCAAAAATTCCAAATTGTGAATTGTGTCACTTTTGAAGATCGTGTGCGATATGTATTAAAAAGATCTCAAAATGGTTGTACTTGGTAATTTAAATTTAATTATTTATGTATACCCTTGTCTTCGGCTAATTAGTTACGTTTTGACCACATTTGGCAATATTACTTTCGTTTATTTAATGTTTTTTTTTTTTTATAAAAATCCAGAGCTTATATCGAGAAAAATTTTAGGTATGCAGTTTTATAGCCCATTCCATTTTTTAATATAAGGTGCAATTTCAAGACGCTGAAAAATCGTGTTGATTTTTAATATTTTTTTTTGCTGACGGTGGTGGGCATTTTCTTCCGTATAAAAGAAATTTCGTCAGCAAAAAAAAATTATTAAAAATCAACGAGATTTTCCAGCGTCTTGAAATTGCACCTTATACTAAAAAATTGAATGGGCTATAAAACTGCATACCTAAAATTTTTCTCAAAATTTTAAATAAGTTTGAAATTTTTGGGAAAATTAGCAAA
>NW_023458751.1:91385-94418 GCF_013731165.1 Rhagoletis pomonella
AAGACGCTGGAAAATCTCGTTGATTTTTAATAATTTTTTTTTTGCTGACGAAATTTCTTTTATACGGAAGAAAATGCCCACCACCGTCAGCAAAAAAAAAATATTAAAAATCAACACGATTTTTCAGCGTCTTGAAATTGCACCTTATACTAAAAAATGGAATTGGCTATAAAACTGCATACCTAAAATTTTTCTCGATATAAGCTCTGGATTTTTATAAAAAAAAACATTAAATAATAATATTGCCAAATGTGGTCAAAACGTAACTAATTAGCCGAAGACAAGGGTATACATAAATATTTTAATTTAAATTAACAAGTACAACCATTTTGAGATCTTTTTAATACATATCGCACACGATCTTCAAAAGTGACACAATTCACAATTTGGAATTTTTGAAATTATGCGCTAAAAATGTACGCAGAGCTTTTATTTACCTTTGAGCAAAAGCTGGAGGAAATTCTTGTTATAATTTATTGAAAAGACCCTTTGGTAAAGTCTAAAGTCGTTTTTCGCAGTTTCTGGCAAACGTGTTATTTTGAGCTGCGTCACCTTTGAAGATCGTGTGCGATATGATATGATTGTACTTTTATTGGAATGCATTAGGCAAAACGTTGCAAAACAAATTTTTAAAATTCAATTGATGAATAGTTCTGCATCTCCGCAAAAACCAGAGCAGACACGTTCGCCTCAATCTCGTTTACGGCATTCATGGACAAGCCTGACTCCTTTATTTTGTTGGCTAAACTTTGAAAATGGAGGGAAGTGGAGTCTAGTTCTTTAGTTTGGTTACTAAATTCAGCGCAAGTCATAGATATGCTTTGCGCAGCGTGATCCAAGAAGTCATTGAATTTTTGCTGATTTTCCTGTGAATTCAAATTATTTGATGAATCACAATGTTTTCAAAAATCAACGAAAGCTAACAAAAAGGGAAATGATTAGTTATTTGTACAACGATTTTATGGTGGGTGGCGGAGGGGGAGGGGCGGAATTATTAATAAATTAGTGCACAGATATAGTAAATAACTTTCTTTTCATATAAAGCGTAGAGTCTTGCCTACAAGTACGTTTGAAGTTTTTTGATTCGGGCCACGCATTTGGGCCCGGCAACCCAAATTCGTTGTACAAATAACTAAACCGGTCCCAACAAAATGCAATATACGAACCTTGCGCGAGCTGGAACTGGTTCGTGGAGACTCAATAGTGGAACCCTCTGTTGAATTTATCTCGGTGAAAGGCGGTAATTCCTCTATAGTGCTTTCCAAGTCAATTTCGTTCACATTTCCAACTGAGCTATATTTTAAATGAACGCGCTTTGTTAATATTACACTTCCTTACCTTCGGGAAGATTGCACTTCGTCCAGATACTGCTTCCATATAGCGCCACTTACGTTTAGGACTTGGAGCGCCACTTCCCGAAGCAAGCTGCTGCGATCTTTTTACTCGTTTGTAGCAATCACGTATACCTTTCCAGCGCTTCTTGCATTTAACTTCTACAATTGTAAGTTATAATTATACTAAAGAAATGCTTATATGGTAATAAATTATACGAACCATCACATTTCATAGCAGAAGCCACTTCCTTCCATGCTGAATCCTTTTTTCTTAAATTCTTGTAATCGTTAAGACCAAGGTTGTAGAGTATCGGCTGTTTTCTAATTTCTTCGATCAATTTTTCTTCGAAATCCATTTTTAATCTGTATTTAAATGTATCTCATTAATTAAATTTCATTTAGAACGCTTAAGAAAAAGAAAACGCGGTCAAGCAAATGTCACGCTTGAGTGATTTCAAGAAGAAGAGCGCACACTGTCGCTTGTCAAAATAGAAATAGGTCTAATCTGGTGACAGCTACAGCTGTCGACCGTCGCAATGTTGCTCAGTCGCGTTCAAAATAATGCTTTCCATAAGAACATGTGTATTAATAATTTGACAGATGGCGCACTGTAGCCACTGTCTTCATTGTGTTCCGCACTTGATTGTGTTAGTGTGCCAATTACGTTTGAATGAATTTGCGTTCGCTTTGCTACGCTCTCGGATGTATTTGCATGTGATGCTAACGCTCTTTAAGCAGGCGCTCACTCTCTATTCATGCTTGTATATGAGCAAATTTGACATCGATATAACTGTTGCCAAATTTGTGCCTTTCGCAAGAAATTAAGTGCGTTTAGGGAATTAATAGGCGAAAATTGTTTAGTTTAGCGCTTGTTTTGTTCTTTGGTGCCCTTTTTAAGGCAATTTTATAATAAAAACGTGATTCTATCTTGACATTGTATTTGACTTACACATATTTTAGTGTTTGGCCGAGCTTCTCCTCTGGATAATATGCTCCAAGATAATCTAAACGCAATATTTTCACACAGTCTCTATCACGGAATCCATAGAATATTCTGCTAATTAGCAGGTTGTGCGCATTTGTACAAAAGTAAGCAATTGCATGAAAATAAAGCCTCTAGAAAAACCAAGTTTTGGAAATTGTTTTACGAATAAAAAAACATTTTGCAAATTAAATTGATTAACTGCGCATAGTTGGAAATATTTACAAGTTTCATTGTGTGATTACTTAAAATATTTAAACATACAGCTTTATATGCGAAAATACCTTTAAACACAGCAACACAAAATTGGTGTTTTTTTTGGGGAAACTTGCGCTATTTCCAGTAGTTTGGTGCTTTTTTAAATAAAAAACTTGGCGATCAGGGCTGCCAACTTGGCTCAAACCGTGCCATTTTTGGCACTATTTTACTAGAAATGGCACTGAATTTTTCAATTTTGCACAAAGTGCCAAAATGGCACTTTTGAAAAAAAGCCAAATTTAAATACATTTTTGTGAAATCCTTTGCGTGTACTTCTTTTTCTCAACTAAAATTTTCTAATTTCTATAGCGTATACAACTGGTTTATCTTACTTTGACATTGGGCTTTTGTTTTAATTTGTCTAATTTTAATGCTAATGGGAAGAACTAAAGAGAATTACACCTTTTTTGGGACTTTTCATTTTCTATTTGGCACGTTTTAGCACTTTTTTATCCTCAA
>NW_023458751.1:94428-111547 GCF_013731165.1 Rhagoletis pomonella
GCGTGCTGGCTGTTCGGTTCACCCAGCAAATCGTACTGGCTGTTCGAGTTCGAAAATTCTCTCACTCCGTGCTGTGCACAACCAGTGTTGCCAGGTCATTAAAGGGAGAAATCGTCAATTTGGTTATCAAAAATCATCACTTGCATCTAAAAATCGTCAGCATAATATGTTTATATTATTAAAAATTTTATCAAATAGAAAAAATGAAGCTCTTTATTTTTATTATTTTTAATCTAGCTTCATGGCAGTAAAAAATCTTCAAAATGACGACCAAATGGCCAACCTGGCAACACTGTGCACAACAACAATTGCACGGTGATTGCCAATCGAATTTGGTAGCATAACCACGGCTTTACATAGGCCGTGGTTATCCACCAATTTTAATTGGCAATCAAAAGCGAAAAATTTCGGTGATTGGTGAGAAGTGGTTACGCTCTGTTTGCTGATTAGCGAGCACAGAGTTGCTTCTTAAGAAATGCCTTTTTCCATTTCATACAATTTCGCACACAATGGCAGCACTGAAGTAAAAATGCAACTAAAAATGCATCAAAATTGAAGTCGGAAAATGAAAAATGGAAGAACAACTTAATATTTTTTCTTTCTTTAATATTTAATTTTCATAATAATATTTTTTTTAATATCTACTTCACAATAATAATAAAAAAATATTTTATACTATTCTAATATTTAATACTAATACTTTTTCGCAAAATAGCGTATTGCCACCCTGAAAAATTGGCGTGCTGGCTGTTCGGTTGACCCAGCAAATCGTGCTGGCTGTTCGATTTCGAAAATTCTCTCACTCCGTGCTGTGCACAACAACAATTGCACGGTGATTGCCAATCGAAATTGGTGGCGTAACCATGGCCTTATTCCAGCTCGACAGTAGGCAATGCTATTGGTGTCGAGTCGTACAATTTAGCCTAATTTACGACTTGCGCAATGAGGCTGAACAACTCAGTAGCCACTTGTCATACGTAATGCGAATTTTAGTGTATGGTTGCCCATCGGCTACCAGTCACCTTACCCAATAGGGCCATTAGTTGAAAGCAACAATTGCCTGGTGTGAACAGCTTTTCAACTAATCCCTTCCAATGAAGTTGCTGGGGTAGCTAATTTGATTCAACCTCTAAAATTGCCTGTAAAATCGCCTCATGTGAACACCGTTGAAATAAGCGGAACAACTGCATAATACGTACATTTCTCAAAAAAACAAAAAAAATAGTGGGCTCTAAGAGGGATTTATTCTAGTCGCACCACCCCTAACACGAAATGACTTTTTGGGGCTTGTAGAGAGGGTTGTACACATCACAAAACTGAAAAAACGGCGAGAAAACTCATAGCTTATAAGTAATTTGTTGTTAAAGTTCCAAAATTCACCGAATAACTTTGATGATATAAAACCATTTTAAACAAGTATAAGTGCACAAAACACACACATTTCACTAATATTAAGCTCTTCGGCCAAACAGCCGTACTTTGTTTATTATATATTTTATTAATTTTATAGTTTTAACTTACAAATTTATTTAGTTCCAACAGAGAACCGAATTGTTATGCATGTATGCATGGACCACATTATATACAGTAATAAACCTTTTTGAGTACTCCTCGGGGTAAAATCTGATCAGGGTTTGTAATGAGAAAGAGTATGAAATTTGCTGATTCAGAATTGTATACAAAATTACAGTAGCATCAAAGGGGTCAACAACCGTACGTTGGCAGAGTGGCACAGGTAATTTTGTAAACAACAACTTTTCTTATTTAAATAGATAATTCCTATTTATTTTCTAATATTCAGATATCCAGCTTGTAGCTTGTAAAATATCCAAACACAAACCACTTTTTCATAACTCTGCGGTTTTTTGCGATTTTGTCTTGCCTCTTTTTCTCAAATTAACCACGACGTGGTCGAATTGTCCAGTTTACTGTCCAATTCACTGTCTTCGAAAAATCAAAGACAGCGACGAAGACAATGAGAGAAGTGTGAAAGTATTAGTGAAAAAGATAACCAGCGAAGATCGAAAATGGAATGCAACTCATAATAAGGGCCATAATCTTACAATGAATATTTTTTAATTTTAAACGTACATTTAAGAAAACTCCATTCAGTGCTATAATTACGATTTGAGTTTACCCACAGTAAGTGTTGCCGTGCGCGCAAAACGAAAACGCTGCACACAACCCAAAAGTACTCCTCGGGGCCCAATTGGTGAAAAAACTGCAAAAAGGTTTATTACTGTATATACTGTGGTATGGACCAGTGTTGCCACTCACTAATTTTTTTTTTTTGCAAAAAATGTAGGAAATCAGACTGAGTACGTTCCAATGCTTGTAATTATAATTAGAGAATGCTGTTAGGTTCAATTTTTTTTTTTTTTTTAAGAATGCAGCGCTTTTCTTAATATAGCGCTTTTCAAAATAATTAAAATTTTATTTCAATTATTATGTATCGAGCCCTAACCGCCAAAAAGGCGTAGGCGTTTTTTCTTATTAACACTACAATTTCTGTACATGCTAACGTGAAGGTTAATGAACAAGATAAGATTGATGTAAGGTATATTATATTGGTGGTTTTTTTGCCCATCTTTATTGAAACAGGTCATTTTGTCGCTTACGCCCTTTTTGCCGTCACAAAAAAGGCTACAACACGCAATTGCGGCGGTAAAGCCCAAAGAGATATAAAAAAAAACATTGCATTAACAAAATTATTTGATGGCTGGAGCTGTGTGAAAGCATGCCATGGCAACCTGCAAATTAAGGATTAGAAATAACATCATTCAAGAGGCCAATAGGTCGCTATGCTACTATGGACATTTCGATGATCTTGGATTGCTTAACCGGTCATTGGCTATTTGGTAAGCACGCTTCGAGATTAGGAATATTCTCCCATGAATATTGCAGAAGTTGCAGAGATGAGGAAAAGGAAGAAACAGTTGAGCACTTTTTCTGTAGCTGCCCAGCTTTAGCTAAGAGCAGAGTAGGCACTTTTTCTGTTCTCTCACGGAACTATCCGGTGTAGGAATAAAACCAATCCTACGCTTCATAAGAGCATCAAAATGGTTCTATGCACAATAATCACTGAGATTCCCGTGTTTCACAGTGGTATCACAATGGACCTGCAAGGTCTCAGTGAGTTAAATAGTCATTGGACCGACTGCCACATCAATCTAACCTAACCTAAGAAACGAACACAGTATTTTCCCCTTCAACTAACCTTTCAGAAGAATCGATGTGGCTGTATGGGACTAGTGTTCCTTTAGTTAAACTCTGAAACAACCAAGTACTTTAACACCATATACATTTATTATATTTTTATCCTTTCACAAAAAAGTGTAACAATTCCCTCTCTGCTATGAAAAGAAAGGGCTTGACCGACACTGCGTGCACAAAAAAATGTAAACAGAGTACAATAGGGCACTTAAGCCAAAATTTTTTTCCCTATAACTTGGTAACGGTACTTCGTAGGACTTTGAAATTTTGACAGCTGGTAGTGGTATGTGATGGATTTCTGTCAAAAAAAGAAAATCGAACATTTGGTCGCTTACGCCCTTTTGGCGGTGAGGGCTCGGTATATCAAAAACCGTATAAGTCAAGGATCCAAATTTTGTACAGAAATAAAAAAATATTTGGCTGATTTTTGCAGACGGTGCACAGTGGGACGTCCTCATATAATGCAACGTTTTTACTGGATTTAAAATGCAACATTTAGCACTTTCGAACATATATTTTCGAAGAGCGTTCATGCTATCGCATTTACTAAATGCACATTTACGCAAATTCGAAGTTGTACGATTTCGACAAACAGCCGTGTTGCAATCGCTTATTCAGATCCGTATCTACCACGATCAATTCGCACGGAGAAGAAAGCATACTAATAAAACCTACTCAAAAATTAAAAAAAAATAATTAAACAACAAATTTAGTACACAAGCTTGAACTGTTTAATAAATATGTTTTTGGGTAATATAATAATTTGTCGGTGCTATCAATAAAAATTGCCTGAAGTAATTATGAAACAAAACAAACAGAGTTGATCACAAATTGATGCAGATTTCTATCAGCATCACATAGATGTTGGATTAGCGGCGATCACTGAAACGCATACGCGAAAAATCAATGCTGCCACTTTTTCTCATTAAAGACCAGTATGCAGCTCTCAAGAAAAGCAAAAACTCCATATAAAATGACGTACAAGTAATGGCTAAGAAATTTTCTTGAGTCAAATTTCCTGCAGACAATACGCAGTTCTTAAGAAATTTGCTACGCTTTCTACTACGGTTTTCTAAAGTTTTTTGTGAAAAAAGAGCACAAGGCAACTCATGCTTGCAACAAAAATATATGCCCGTTTCATTATTTCTTGAGGAAAGAGCGAGGCAACACGCTAGTGAAGTATAAGTTGTCAAAATTCCTTGGACACACACTCGAAATAATGGCAATTTTTTTCTTGACCGTTTTCTTGAGAGCTGCATACCAGCCTTAAACCACGTTCGAATCGTGGTATTTTTCGGAGATCACAGGTTGCTTTTCATTTAGTTTCTTAATGCATAAATGGAGTTGCATATAGTTGCATTTAGGTACCGAATTTTGTATGGATAAATGTGCTACGGTCTAAAATAGTAAACATATGACAAATTTGCGGTAATTTCGTACATGCTCTATTCTGCAATTAGGAATAAAGCAATGTGGAAAATGCTAAAAGTGGACGCACTGCCGCGTTTGTTAGCACATATGGTAAATACTATCAGATTTTGATTAAATTCATAGTGTATGCTGTTTTTAACCAGAACAACATCAATCTGAAAGAACGTCAAAATCGGTTAATATTATCGTCCACTAACTCCAAAAAAATTGGCGCAAATGTTAAAGTTACATTTTGATGAGATTTCGGTTACTTTTACATTTTCTAGGCAATTCTCTAGTATAGGGCTGCAACTGCTAAAAAAGGTCCGGAAAAGTCGGGAGGGGTACCAAACGACGCGTTTCGGTCCCCCTATTAACAATCCTGAGGGGGAGAGCTATTATTATTAACCATTTAAAAGTTATAAACAAAAAACTTTTGTTAAATATCGTTGTTTTCTATGACCAATTACCTCGTCAAAAATGCAATAAATCGCCGGTTTCCACTTTTAAAACACTATTAAAATGTATAATTTATCTTTATTATTAAACAAACACAGTTTTTTCAACATAAAATAGTTGATTTTGTTACAAAAAAAAGTTAACAATCTTTCCGAACTGAAACGCGAGATTGCAAAATAGCTGCAGTGCTGTCACTGTATTAGCGTTTCGTAATAATTCATTTTTCCGTACAAGGCGTTTGCAGAGTTCAGTGCTTTTCTGTATTGTTACCAACTACTTTATATATCAACGTTATATATATTTAACTGATTTTAAGTGAACAGCATATATATATAAATTTGACGTTCTCCCGATTTTCAAAAATGAGGTTTCAAATGAAAGGGCTTAGCCTCTGGACGTGCAGTAAGGATATATTTTTTTAATAAGGTTGCCACCTGCATTTAAAAATATGATATTTACACCGTTCTCCCGATTTTCAGAAATGAGTTGTCAAATAAAAGGGCTTGGCCTCTGATGTGCAGTAAGGATATATTTTTTTGAATACGATTGCCACCATTTTAAAAATTATAAAATCTGCACGGTTCTTTGGATTAAATAAAATAAGGTGTCAAATGAAAGGGCTGGGCCTGAAGACGTACAGCAGGGATTTAGTTTTTGAACAGAGTTGCCGCCTGTCTACAAGATTATAATATTTACATCCTTCGCATGATTTTCAAAAATGAGTTATCAAATGAAAGTGCCTGGCCTTTAGAAGTGCACCAAGGCTTTTATTTTTGAATAGGGTTGCCTTCTGCCAAAAGGTTATGATTACACCATTTGCCCGGGTTTAAAAAAACGTGGGGTCAAATGAAGAGTCTTTGCAAGAGGGTTTATATTTTTTGTAAATGCTTTTTTCGCCAACTAGTTAGGGCATTGCTTTGCAGATGGTTGTTCTTACCAAAGCATGTTAAAATTGCGTTTGCCTATACATGCATATGTAATATAACTAAACATGCATATGCAATACATGCATATGCAACATTAACTAACCTTCGAACAAAACTTTCAAAGAAATCGTTGCCAAATTTATTAATTACAAAATTAAACTTTGAGCTCCTAAATTTTTCAACACTAGATGAAGATAGCAACTAAGCAAAACTGTTTGTCTTTATCAGCTTTTATTTATATACATACTAGATCGCCCTCACCCGCTTCGCTGAGTGTATGAAATTTCTACGTGCTTCGTTGAGTAAAATTTATTTCAAGAAAACTCAATTAAAAAACAGGAGGTTTAAAATTTGTTTAACCATCTTCAAATTATTTTCAAACTAAAACTTTCTTTGTCATACTTTTTCAATTAACGTATCCCCTGAACTGAATTCGAGATTTTAAACAGATGGAAACCTCTTACAGTAATATTGAAATGAAACCCTTGAAAACCCATTCTAATTGATACCCATATTATAATTAGGTTAGGTTAGGTTAGGTAAGGTGGCAGCCCCGTGTAACTGGAGCTCACTTAGACAATGTAAGATTGACCTTTGTGATACCACAATTTGGAAAGGCCCCCTAAACTTTATCGTTAAAACGCTCCGAGCCGATTATGTATTTACTAATACGGCTGATCTCAATGCCCCAGAGCTCCTCGGGGCTGTTTAGAAAGTGAGAGCCAAAGTACTTCAACCTTAGCCTCGCAAACGCTGGGCACCTAAGAAGGTAGTGTTGAGGTGATTATACCTCGCCATCTTCCAGGCAACAGCGACATAAAGGGTCCGGCAGAATGTTCAGCCTAACCGCGTGGATGCCGATAGGACAGTGACCCGTTAAAACCCCCGCCAGAAGTGATAGCTGTGGCTTTGTGAGTGTGAGGAGTGCCCTCGATCGCCCCCGGTCCACCTTCGGCCAAAAGGACCTAGCGATCGCAGATGTCATGGTATTCGCCCAGCGTTCGCTGAGCTGACATGAGGCCCATTTATCCAAGAGCGAACCGCAAGCGATCAATGGCACCCCCAGCCGCTTTTTATTCGGTAGTAACGTTTCACGGGTTCCTTCCCTCGCCAGCTCGTCAGCAACGCAGTTCCCCCCAATGTCGCTGTGTCCCGGAACCCAAATAAGCCTAATTCGGAAGTATTCCGACGCGGTTGAGAGAGAGAGAAGACATTCTTTAACCAGGTTAGAGCGCACCTCTAACGAACTCAAAGCCCTGATGGCCGCCTGGCTATCAGAATATACGCTCACTTCCCTTACGGTTATAACGCTCCTTAGCAGTGAATCCACCGCCTCCTTGATAGCAGCTACTTCCGCCTGGAATACACTGCAGAAGTCCGGGAGCCTGGACTTAGTGCTGATGGAAAGCTCTCGACAGAAGACCCCTCCACCAACCCTGCCATCCAGTTTCGATCCATCCGTAAAGAAGTTCACCGCACCCCTCCTCCAGAGGGAAAATGGACAGAGAAGAAGCTCCTAGGAGCCGTAACGGTGGTGCAGTAATCCGTACGATCGGGGATGAAGTCGAAACCTCCTAGAACTCCAGATTGTCCAGTCCCTAAGTTGATCAACCAATCGGTTTCCCTGAGTCTAATAGCCGCTCGCGCCGCGACAACTCTTCCTGCAACGTCGACAGGCGCTACGTTTAGCATTGCGTTCAGTGCTAATGTGGGGGCGGTTCGCAGTGCCCCACTAATACCAATTAAAGCAGCCCGTTGTACGCGCTCCAGCTGCCTAGCTAGTGTAGCCTTTTCCAGTGAGTTCCACCAGACTAGGGCCCCATAGAACATAATTGGCTTGACTACGGTCTCGTATAGCCAATAGACAACTTTAGGGGAGATGCCCCATCTCTTACCAATAGCTCCCTTACTGCAATATAAGGCTCTTCCTAGATGTTTGGTACCCACGACAACTTCCTGTCCAGGATCAAGCACAAATACTTGACCCTGTCAGACAGCTGTAAGCGCAGACCTCCACCCGAGGGAAGAGCACCGGCGGGGATTTTATATTTTTTTGTGAATACGACCAGCTCTGTCTTACTGGGGTTTACGGCAAGACCACTTTTGGCCGCCCAGTTAATAACTATGTTAATGTACCGTTGGGTCAGTTCATACAGAGTGTTCAGGTATTTACCTTTAACTAGTAGCGCCACATCGTCTGCATAGGCAATTACCCGACAGCCGTGTCTCTCCAGCTCCACTAGTAGCTCATTCACCACGACGACCCAGAGAAGGGGTGAGAGAACCCCTCCCTGCGGGGTGCCCCTGCTCACCATGCGTGACAAGCAGGCGCTACCCCAGACGGCCATGACAGTTTTGTCACGCAGCAAGCTTTCGATGAGCCTAATGAGACTGACCTCAACCCCAAGCTTATCTAGCGACTTAACTATTGCGTCCGGCAGGACATTATTGAAAGCCCCCTCGATATCGAGGAAGGCTCCTACGGCAAAGTCCTTGTGAGTGAAGGCTTCCTCTATACACCTCACAATTGTATGCAGAGCAGTATCGACCGACCGTCCTTTACAGTAGGCATGCTGGGCTCTAGACAGGCGACCCCGAGGAATCATGCTCCTTATGTGCATATCAACCAGCCTCTCCAAGTCCTTGGGGGCAACATGAGAGCTCCTTCCGGCCTTCGGGATGAACACCACCTTGACGACCCTCCAGTCCCTGGGAATGTACCCACATCTAACGCAGCTCGCGTAGATTGGGGCCAACCAACGGCGCGACACCTCCGCCGCCTTTTGCAGCTGCGCAGGTATAATGCCATCAGGTCCTGGGGTTTTAAAGGGTTCGAACGAATTGATCGCCCACGCCAGGCGGCGCTCATCCAGGAGGTCAGAAACAGCAGCACAGTCTCCGCACATTTCCCCTAAGGAGATCTCCTCAGGGAAGGGATCGGAAGGAAAGTGAGTGTCCAGGAGCAGCCTAAACGACTCCTCGCCACTCATAGTCCAGTGACCTGCCTCATCCCTCAAGTAGCCCAGCGGAGCAGGACTCCTAGCGAGAATACGCCTAAATCTCGAAGACTCATGACACCCTTCAACGTTTTCGCAGAAAGACCTCCATGAAATCTTTTTAGCCTTTCTTATTTCGGACTTGTAGATGCCTAGTCCAACCTTATAGAGTTCCCAATCAGAAGACAACTTACTCCTACGGGCCCTATTGAAAAGTCGTCTGCTCGACGCTCTTAACTCAGAAAGCTCCACAGTCCACCAAAGGGGTTTCCCTCTACCTTTCTGAAATCTCAGTGGACATGCGCTTTCAAGAGCTTCCCTGCACGCAGAACTGAAAACTTCAACAAGCTCCTCCAGCGAGTCTACCGACTGCACTGAATTTGGTTCTGGCGCATCAGGGAGCACTCCGCGAAGGTTCCTGTTATACAGATCCCAGTTCGTGCTCCTCAGGTTCCTGAAGGGCTTGCTACGTGGACGCGTTTCGTCCAAAGAGAATTGAATATACCTATGATCCGAAAAAGAGTGTTCACTCAGAACCCTCCAATCCGAGATCAGAGGTGCTGTCTCAGATGAAGCCAGTGTGAGGTCAAGAACCTCCTCCCTGGCAGCAATTATAAACGTAGGGGAATTCCCCCTATTACAGATATGTAAGTTTTCACTTAGAATAAACTCAAAAAGTGACTTACCTCGCAAGTTTGTATCCGAGCTGCCCCAAACTGAGTGCCTCGAGTTCGCATCATACCCCAAGATCACGCCAGCTTTCCGTCGCTTGGCTTCCGCTATAGCGCTCCTCAGCAGCGTTGGAGGTGGCTCCACCTCGTCATCGTGCGGCATGTAGGCGGATATGAGCCAGAGTTCTCCAGCCTCTCGTTCCAGCCTAATTGTAACCACATCCTCATTGCTGAAATTATGCAAAATAAAAGCTTTTAGTTCACCTCTGATAAGCAAATAGGCCCTAGTTCTACCTACGTTGTTCGCCGCTATCAGCCGGTAGTTCCTTGTTCTGATTCCATAGATACCATTACTGCTCAGCCATGGCTCCTGTATCAGAACAACGTCAGCCCCACCTTGCTCAAGGTGGAGAAAAAGATTGGCGGATGCCGCCTTGGAATGCTGGAGATTAATCTGCAGAATCTTCATTCTCCAGAATATCCTCCATGAGCGCTAGTTCCGCGCTCTCACCGCGGACATCGACCCCCCCCGAACAGCCTCTCGAGACTGCAGACGGACGCCCCGGCAGAGGAGCCGCCCCCAATGCTCTCAGCATCCGATTGAGCCGAGTCTCGCAACTCCATGCTGGCGGAGTCAATGGCCTCTCTTCCTCCCTCCGAAGTAGCTGGAGGCAGAGGGTCATCTGCTTTGGCTTCGGTCGGTAGAATCCGTAGAACCACTTTCTCGAAGCCATAGTATATGACCCCCTATCGCCGAGAGCACCGAGGGACTCTGCATTAAGCAGTATCAGCGCTTGCCGATAAGATTCCTCGGTCCTCTCCAGCCAGATAACCCTCCAGTTATGCGTCGGGAGAGAAGGATTGCAGTACCGAAGTATTCCTTCGATCTCCTCTGGAGAGGTAAGCTCAGTGGGGAGCCATACCGGAGCCCGTGGACGCATCGGAAGATCCGCCTTGTCCACGGCCAAACCTCCCCCACCAGGGAGACTGCCTCCTTGTATAAGGCTGCATCGCGCCATCGGCTACCTTCCCCTGGGCGGATGTCGCAGCCTCCGCATCGCCGACCACCTTTTTGGCCCACTCGAGCGTTCGGGCATGCTGATCACTCATTTGACCAGCACACTGATCGCCGTAGCATTCCAAAATTTTGGCGGCCGGTCCGAGCGATCCTTTCTCGCCGCGGTGGCGCGCCGTTTAGGCCTTCCCTGAGGTGCCCGATCCGAGGTCCTCGAAGCTCCAAAGACACGCGGCGAAAGACCCTTGCTGGTGCTGGCGATTCCGCCACGCACCGTACCCCCAGATGCTCCGTGCGATTTCGCACAGGCATTACCCACTACCGGCAGAATTTCGCGGCCTTTAGTACCAGAAGGAGCTGGCTTCGACCCCCCTGGGGCACCGGCCTTGAAGGCCCTGCTTAAGCCCTTAACGCAGAGCGATTTCGCCTCTGCAGGGCCAGAAATCCCACCCGGGACTGAGGCAGCTATGGGTGTCGACTTCGACCCACCGCTGCTCGAAGCTTTGTCGATAGCCAGCTCCGGTTTCCCTACGGCGCTGGCCGTGCAGGCCCCACTCGTGGCCTTAGCCAGAGATGCCTTCGCCTCCTCAGAGTCCCCAACCGGGGTGGGACAGCTTTGGATGCCGGCTCCGACGATCCTCCGCTGCTCGAAATTTTAGTTTTTGTTATTGTTTTTGTTTTCTTTTTGTTTGTATTCATCTTGTTCGTACGACCACCTGCCCGACGAGGCGGGCGCGGTGGTCTAAGCAAAGTAAGGGGAAATTAACGGTCCACCACGGCAGCGCCCCATGCCGCGGCAAGGCCACCGTTACTCCCTGAGGCGGCCTGGTATCAGGAAGGCGCCGTTATAATACAGCCGGTCTGGCAAACCCCCTGGCTGCAAACCATCCAATGGGCACGGTGTCGCATAACACCCTGGATTAGGGGGAGGAGTTGGGTTGTTGGGAAAGGAGAAATAACGAGGGATGAGGGCAGGAGTAATCGTCGGTACGGTAATCTCCACATAGGAAACTGTGTAAGCTCGTGTCTTACGCAGGTTCTCATGCGGAGCCTCCCTCTTAGTTCATGCTGACATAGAAGCCCCTCAAGGCCCCAATGTCACCACTTAAGCCTCATCCCCACGCCAAGGAGACCAACATCGATGAGGCATATTATAATTAATCATTTAAAATATTGAATAGTTTGAATTTAACTTCTTAAAAAAGATGGCAACCTATGTGATACATATTGTGGTACACATTCAAAACCATTTAGATTCATACCAATCTCCTATACTAATATATATTTTGAAAGCTGTTTTTTTATGTGGTCGCAAAGCTCGAAAACGACCGAACAGATTTTTTTGAAACTTCAGACACCTGCCCCAGATGCCCCAAGGACGGTTATAGGCTAAACAAAATTTCGGTGTATAAAAGGAGCGTGGCAACTCCCATACAAACCGATATTTTCATATTGCATATCTCTGGAAGTGTTCATGGTAAAATACTGGAACTTGGTCCGGCGATATATGAAATCAATCTTAAACTCATGGAGAAAATTGGGGTAATTGGAAAGAGGGCATGGCACCGTACAAACACATACGTATAATTCTTTTGTATCTGTGTTTTTGAGTGAAATCCTCCTAAATTCTCGGAACGATTTTAACAAAGTTTTTTGTGTGCTTTTGAGTGGCTCTCAGGATAGTGTAGTTTCCCAGTTTCACTTGCCAGTTGGCGCTGGAGTTAAGTTGTTACTAAAAACCTTATTTATGATCTACTTGGCTAATCGCCAAGTTAGAAAACTTAATACTTAATTTAAAATAATTGAATTTAATTTTTAAAGAGGTGGCAACCCTTGTGAAAGACTTAAAGATTATTCAAAACTTTCAAACTAAAGGTTTTTTAACAATATTTCGTTAGGCAACCATATTTTAATTCTTCAGATAGCTTGCGTATAATTAATTTAAACTTGACTTTTCAAACAGGTGGCAACCCTTTTCAAAATTTATTGAAACTACAGCTTTTTTAAGCCTCTTGACATCCATTTTTTAATATTATTTTGAAATAAACAACTCCCTTAATTGACGTTAAATTTGATTTTTTTAAAGGGTGGCAGCCCTCATCCATGAGTAAATAATGATTTTATATATCTCCATTCAAAGTTCCAGTTATGTATCCAAAATATTTCCTGAGTAATGCAGTATAAAGAATTCAGTTTTTTTGGGAGGTGCCACGCCCCCTTGTCTAATTGAGATTAAATCTATCCTATATTTTAAGTTGGGCTAAATGACAGCAGTGTATAAAATTTCGTGATGATCGGTTGAGTAGTTAAATCGTGAAAGCATAGCAAACAAACAAACTCACTTTCGGATTTATAATATTAGTAAGGATGTATATTCGTATACAAATATAAGTGCAGAATTGAATAAATATATATACTCATGTACATAAAATATGAATTATCTTTATGAGTTTTAATTTAAGCAATTTCATGTACATACATACATATTTGCGAATACACAACTGTAAGTCCGGAAATAAATCTTTCTTAAATATGAAATTTCAAAAACCTTATTTTACATATAGAGCGACCTTTTTATTTGACACATCATTTTTGAAAATCGGGAGAACGGTGGAAATATCATAATTTTAAACGCAGTTGGCAACCCTATTAAAAAAATATATCCTTAGTGCACATCCAGAGGTCAAGCCCTTTCATTTGAAACCTCATTTTTGAAAATGGGGAGAACGGTGTAAATATCATAATTTTAAACGCAGGTGGCAACCGTATTAAAAAAATATATCCTTACTGCACATCTATTGCGTAGGCGGCCTTCGGGATTATAACCCTTACTTCTCAGAATTCTTCTTTATGTGCTGCCAGGAAAAAGGGGCAGAACTTCTTTCTGAAATAAAGTATTCAATTGTGTAACTAATTAGTAATTTCTTTGTTTAAAATATTTTTTATAAGAAAAAATTGGTATTTTTTCCTTCTAAGTGTTTTTCTCAAATTTTTATATACGAAGTATACAAATATGCATATCAGAAGAAAGGGGGTTTAATCCCCTTTACAACGGTACCAATTGTTTAAAAATCGACTGGTAATTTTTTTGTTTAAAATATTTTTTTTTACAAAACAAATTATTTTTTCCCTTAAATCTGGGTTTTCTCAAATTTTTATATACGAAGTATACAAATATGCATCTCAGAAGAGAGGGGTTTAATCGCCTTTACAACGATACCAATTTTTTAAAAATCGGTTTTTATTTTTTTAATGTGTTTTTCTAAAATAAAGGTGTTTTTTCCTTTAAATGTGTTTTTTTTTAATTTTTATATACGAATTATACAAATGTGCATATCAGAAAAAAGGGGTTTAATCGCTTTTTCAACGACACCAACCTTTTAAAAATTGGTTAGTAATTTTCAGAAAAAATTTCCGCTGTTGTTCGTACGTGAATGTATTGGTAGACCAAACAGCGTGCGTTCATAAATGTAGCAATAAGTGGCATCGATGCCTTCGCGAACGTTCACTGCTGTCGTTCTCGTTCATAAGTGAATGTAAATGGACGCAGCATAAAATACCTTTAATTTGATGTATGCTATGTTGCAAGAATTCTTTTGCGTAGGCGGCCTTCGGGATTATAACCCTTACTTCTTACTTCGAGGGGCCAAACCCTTTCATTTGACACCTCATTTTTGAAAATCGGGACAACGGTGTAAATATCATATTTTTAAACGCAGGTGGCAACCCTATTAAAAAATATATCCTTACTGCACATCCAGAGGCCAAGACCTTTCATTTGACACCTCATTTTCGAAAATTGGGAGAACGGTGTAAATATCATAATTTTAAACGCAGGTGGCAACCCTATTAAAATATATCCTTACTGCACATCTAGAGGCCAAGCCCTTTCATTTGACACCTCATTTTTGAAAATCTAATGAACGGTGCAAATCTTATGCAATTAACAAAATTGTCTTCGCACAGAATAGTATCTCTAGCCACACCTACTTTCCGCGAATGTTTGACGCAGCATTTACATTACTTATGAACGAGAACGACAGCAGTGAACGTTCGCGAAGGCATCGATGCCACTTATAGCTACATATATGAACGCACGCTGTTTGGTCTATCAATACATTCGCGTACGAACAACAGCGGAAATTTTTTCTACCTATCATTCGCGAACGCGAACGATCTGGACTTGTTTTATGCTTCTTGGTCGCGAAGGAGAATCAATACAGAATATTTGATACGTTCAACTTCGCGTATAAAATCATAAATGCATGTTCGCGAACGTTCATATATGAATATTTCCGAACCCTGAAAATTACTAACCAATTTTTAAAAGGTTGGTATCGTGGTAAAGGCGATTAAACCCCCTTTTTTCTGATATGCGCGTTTGTATACTTCGTATATAAAAATTAAAAAAAAAACACATTTAAAGGAAAAAACACCTGTATTTTATAAAAAACATATTAAAAATAAAAATAAAAACCGATTTAAAAAAAATTGGTATCGTTGTAAAGGCGATTAAACCTCTTTCTTCTGAGATGCATATTTGTATACTTCGTATATAAAAATTTTAGAAAAACCAGATTTAAAGGAAAAAAAAATTTGTTTTATAAAAAAAACTATTTTGAACAAAAAAATTACCAACCAATTTTTAAGCAATTGGTACCGTTGTAAAGCGGATTAAACCCCCTTTCTTCTGATATGCATATTTGTATACTTCGTATATAAAAATTTGAGAAAAACACTTAAAAGGAAAAAATACCAATTTTTTCTTATAAAAAATATTTTAAACAAAGAAATTACTAATTAGTAACACTATTGAATACTTTAGTAACACAATTGAAATACCGTTAGCTGCAATTGTGCCCCAAACCATTATATTGCCGCCACCGTGTTTGACTGCAGTGAGATTTTCCTTTCTTAGCGCTGTATTCGCTTTTCTCTATACAAATCTTCTCCCATCCGACCCAAATATATTATATTTACTCTCATCCATAAATGTAACACATTTCATATATATATATAAATTTGACGTTCTCCCGATTTTCAAAAATGAGGTTTCAAATGAAAGGGCTTAGCCTCTGGACGTGCAGTAAGGATATATTTTTTTAATAAGTTTGCCACCTGCATTTAAAAATATGATATTTACACCGTTCTCCCGATTTTCAAAAATGAGGTGTCAAATAAAAGGGCTTGGCCTCTGGATGTGCAGTCAGGATATATTTTTTTGAATACGATTGCCACCATTTTAAAAATTATAAAATCTGCACGGTTCTTTGGATTAAATAAAATAAGGTGTCAAATGAAAGGGCTGGGCCTGAAGACGTACAGCAAGGATTTATTTTTTGAACAGAGTTGCCGCCTGTCTACAAGATTATAATATTTACATCCTTTGCATGATTTTCAAAAATGAGTTATCAAATGAAAGTGCCTGGCCTTTAGAAGTGCACCAAGGCTTTTATTTTTGAATAGGGTTGCCTTCTGCCAAAAGGTTATGATTACACCATTTGCCCGGTTTAAAAAAAACGTGGGGTCAAATGAAGAGTCTTTGCCTCCTAGTGTGCAAGAGGGTTTATATTTTTTGTAAATGCTGTTTTCGCCAACTAGTTAGGGCATTGCTTTGCAGAGGGTTGTTCTTACCAAAGCATGTTAAAATTGCGTTTGCCTATACATGCATATGTAATATAACTAAACATGCATATGCAATATTAACTAACCTTCGAACAAAACTTTCAAAGAAATCGCTGCCAAATTTATTAATTACAAAATTTAACATTGAGCTCCTAAATTTTCCAACACTAGATGAAGATAGCAACTAAGCAAAACTGTTTGTTTTTATCAGCTTTTATTTATATACATATGTACATTCGTATACAAATTTAAGTGCAGAATTGAATAAATATATATACTCATGTACATAAAATATGAATTATCTTTATGAGTTTTAATTTAAGTAATTTCATGTACATACATACATATTTGCGAATACATAAATTTAAGTCCGGAAATAAATATTTCTTAAATATGAAATTTCAAAACAATATTTAAAAAAATAAAACCTTATTTTAGATATAGAGGCCGAACCTTTTTATTTGACACATCATTTTTGAAAATCGGGAGAACGGTGGAAATATCATAATTTTAAACGCAGTTGGCAACCGTATTAAAAAAATATATCCTTACTGCACATCTATTGCGTAGGCGGCCTTCGGGATTATAACCCTTATTTCTCAGAATTCTCCTTTCTGTGCTGCCAGGAAAAAGGGGCAGAACTTCTTTCTGAAATAAAGTATTCAATTGTGTTACTAATTGGTAATTTCTTTGTTTAAAATATTTTTTATAAGAAAAAATTGGTATTTTTTCCTTCTAAGTGTTTTTCTCAAATTTCAAGTATACAAATATGCATATCAGAAGAAAGGGGGTTTAATCCCCTTT
>NW_023458751.1:111647-115381 GCF_013731165.1 Rhagoletis pomonella
TATGAACGAGAACGACAGCAGTGAACGTTCGCGAAGGCATCGATGCCACTTATAGATACATATATGAACGCACGCTGTTTGGTCTATCAATACATTCGCGTACGAACCACAGCGGAAATTTTTTCTACCTATCATTCGCGAACGCGAACGATCTGGACTTGTTTTATGCTTCTTGTTCGCGAAGGAGAATCAATACAGAATATTTGATACGTTCAACTTCGCGTATAAAATCATAAATGTATGTTCGCGAACGTTCATATATAAATATTTCCGAACCCTGAATATTACTAACCAATTTTTAAAAGGTTGGTATCGTGGTAAAGGCGATTAAACCCCCTTTTTTCTGATATGCGCATTTGTATACTTCGTATATAAAAATAAAAAAAAAACACATTTAAAGGAAAAAACATCTTTATTTTATAAAAAACATATTAAAAATAAAAAACGATTTTTAAAAACATTGGTATCGTTGTAAAGGCCATTAAACCCCTTTCTTCTGAGATGCATATTTGTATACTTCGTATATAAAAATTTTAGAAAAACCAGATTTAAACGAAAAAATAATTTGTTTTATAAAAAAAAACTATTTTGAACAAAAAAATTACTAACCAATTTTTAAGAAATTGGTACCTTTGTAAAGCGGATTAAACCCCCTTTCTTCTGATATGCATATTTGTATACTTCGTATATAAAAATTTGAGAAAAACACTTAAAAGGAAAAAATACCAATTTTTTCTTATAAAAAATATTTTAAACAAAGAAGTTACTAATTATTAACACAATTGAATACTTTAGTAACACAATTGAAATACCGTTAGCTGCAATTGTGCCCCAAACCATTAGATTGCCGCCACCGTTTTTGACTGCAGGAGTGAGATTTTCCTTTCTTAGCGCAGTATTCGCTTTTCTCTATACAAATCTTCTCCCATCCCATAATGCATTTTTCGCTGATATAAATGGTTTTTTCCGTGAAACGCGCCCGTTGTATCCCTTAGATTTTAGGTAATTTCTTATGGTTTGCGGGTTAACAACTGGTCTCCCAGGTTCTTTAAGATTTACAGCAATCTTAGGTGAACCGATTTTTGCATCAGCATTCGTTCTATTACTCGCAGGTCATGCAATTATTTGAGCATAATTTGAATGTTAGCAAGGGTTACTCAAATTAATAAAAAAACGGTTAGGAAATGTCAAGTATTTTTTATTGACATTTTATCCTTAAGAAGTGATAATTATTTGTGAAAAGCATTTTTGTTTGTATTCATTAATGCCATCGATATCATACTTTTTATTCTGAAACAGGTACTGTATTTACAATTTTTGTATGCAGTGTATATGGTCAAATCTAAAATACAGGTAACATTGGTGTTATTTAGCTTTATTTTCACTGTTGGAAACTATATCAAGCTGGTTGCTTTTAGATATAATTCATTGACGTATACTTGAAGCCTCAAAAAAATTTGGATCAATTTGCTGCATAACTTTTAAATTATAGTGGCCTTATTCATAATAAATAAAGTAGGTTTAAAGAGCTTTATAAGGTGACGTTTTCATACATTTTTCAGTTTATAAACGTTGTTTAAAGCTACTTTATTTTTTATGAAAAAGGCCATAGGTGTTTAAATTAAAAAAATAAAATAATAAGAACAAGTGAATATTTATGTAACTTTTAAGCTGGGGAAAAATTAATTATGTCATAACTTTTGAAGCGCACCATATTCTGATTTGAAATTTAATGGGCATTTAGCACTTATGTGTACACTTCAGATGTAGTAGGTAAGAAAAGTGTGCATTAAAAAATAACGAAATGGCAAGTAACTCAAAGTCTGTAACTCCACATTTCACAATCTTCAAAATTTTCGGTTTATCGCGTATAGTTTTTGAAGCATTTAATTTTAAGAACTTTTTAAGTATGTATTGTATTCTACAAATAATTACGAATAATTTGATACCTTAGCGTAGGGATGCCCAAATCAGCACATATGTGTCGCGGGCGACTGCGCGTGCAAAGCTTTGCACGGTGGTGCTTGGCAAGCGCGGAAGCAAAAAGTTATCGGAAGGGGAAAACGAAGTCAACAGAATAGTGAGATTGTATGTGTGACAGTGATGGAAAATGAGTGTGCATTGTGCCATTTTGCCCTTTCGGAAGCAGCCGGCACCTTCAGCCCAATCGATTGATTTTCGACACTATTTTTGCGTAACTCAATGCAACTAATAAATATTTCTTTCGGATCCGCAATTTTAAATATTTTTTTTTTACATTTAATCGTATGTGCTTAAACTGATAAATGATATAAACATAGAAACGCAAACAGAAGAATCTCGCTTCCACATTCTGCATACGCGCTTAACATTTTTGTTTAAACAAATTTGTCGAAATTTCATCTCTAAAGCAAATATTAAATATCATTTAATATATACTTTAGAGTTAAATAATAATTTTTAAAATGCAAAAAAATATTAAAAATCAACATGAATTCTTAGCTGCACTTTCACTTTATAATACTAAAATAGAATCGACTATAAAACTGCATACCGTCAGTTGGTGTCGAACACTCATGCGGTGAGGATGTGATCGCGCTTTTATTGATTTTATTGCCGTCAACAAGCATTTTCGTAAAACCGCTAGCACAACCTCAACAACAAAGTTATTATTAATGGGTAAAAGAGTCATCTTTTTGGATTCGGTAATAAGTTTTGACATTTTAATAGCATTTCAAGTGCTTATCAAAACTTTACGACACTCACATATTGACAAGATTTGACCATTTATCTTAATATTATGTATTTTTTATACTTAAAAAAAAGCCGTACAAATCCAAGGTTCAATCTTTTTGCAACATTATAAAAATCAACACACTTTCGTAAAAATTTCGAGCTTTTTAATTAGATTTCATAGAAATATTTTGAGTATGCAGATTTGTAGCCCATTCAGTTTTAATATAACAAAGTCTTTTAAGATTTTTTTTGATGAAGCAGTTGCTCCTTTTCTCGTAGATTTTTTTAATGTTGCACAAAGTATTAAACTTGGATTTATGCAGATTTATTAAAGAACAAATTACATTTTTACAAAAAGATAAATAAAATTGAAAAAATAATAAAATAAATAGTAATAGATTTTTCAAAACTTACAAAAGCAAATACGAAAAGGCGAAAACAAAAAGAGAATAAAAAAATTTCACGCTCTGAATTTTTAGAGCCATACATTTTTAGTATTCATCAAAAAATTGTACTAAAAAGTACTGCGTAGTAGCAGAGTATATTGTAAACGAAGTTGTATCAACAAAGTACAATTGTACCATGCACATCCAGAGGCCAAACCCTTTCATTTGACACCTCATTTTTGAAAATCGGGAGAACGGTATCATATTTTTAAACGCAGGTGGCAACCCTATACAAAAATATATCCTTACTGCACATTCAGAGGCCAAGACCTTTCATTTGACACCTCATTTTCGAAAATTGGGAGAACGGTGTAAATATCATAATTTTAAACGCAGGTGGCAACCCTATTAAAAAATATATCCTTACTGCACATCTAGAGGCCAAGCCCTTTCATTTGGCACCTCATTTTTGAAAATCTAATGAACGGTGCAAAACTTATGCAATTAACAAAATTGTCGTCGCACAGAATAGTATCTCTAGCCACACCAACTTTCCGCGAATGTTTGACGCAGCATTTACATTACTTATGAACGAGAACGACAGCAGTGAACGTTCGCGAAGGCATCGATGCC
>NW_023458751.1:115481-119765 GCF_013731165.1 Rhagoletis pomonella
TATGAACGAGAACGACAGCAGTGAACGTTCGCGAAGGCATCGATGCCTCCTATAGCTACATATATGAACTCACGCTGTTTGGTCTATCAATACATTCGCGTACGAACAACAGCGGAAATTTTTTCTACCTATCATTCGCGAACGCGAACGATCTGGACTTGTTTTATGCTTCTTGTTCGCGAAGGAGAATCAATACAGAATATTTGATACGTTCAACTTCGCGTATAAAATCATAAATGTATGTTCGCGAACGTTCATATATGAATATTTCCGAACCCTGAAAATTACTAACCAATTTTTAAAAGGTTGGTATCGTGGTAAAGGCGATTAAACCCTTTTTCTTCTGATATGCATATTTGTATACTTCGTATATAAAAATTTGAGAAAAACACTTAAGAGGAAAAAATACCAATTTTTTCTTGTAAAACGCATTTGTGTGCGTGAGCCCATCGCTGACATACATTCACGTCAGTGTTGATATTTAAGATTTTTAAATTTGTTCGCGCTTTGGCGAATAAAAAAAATAATTATAGTTTATTTCCGTTGAAATAAAAGAGTTTATTTTTCGTTTTTAATGTTTTTGATTATTTCGAAAAACTTTAGTTACAATAAATAAGAGAAAGAGGGGTTTGAGATCCGTGTTCGGGGGGGTGTAGCGAGCGATTAATTTTACATCTTTTCTTTTACTTATGAGTTAGATTGCTAATCATGTATATGTATGTATGTACACACATGGAGTTAATAAATACAGGGTAGTAGGTAACTATTCAAATTTAAGTGGTTAATGGTAAGACGTTCAATTTTTAGTATACATTTTAAGGTAAGTATTTTTATGAAATATATTTAGGTATTTTAAAATAGTATTCTAATTAGAAAATGTTACGTTTGGATCCTCAACAAAATTGTACCAAATTAATGAAAAAAGTGTAACTTTTGGAGCTTAATTGTACTTTTCACCATTTCCGTCAATGCATTACCTCCCTTTTCCCGCAACCAAACAAAACCAATTTTGTTGTCTACTGCAGTGTGTTTATTGTTCAATTCAATGTACAGCTTCAGTTAGTGTAGGCTTAATTTTTTTTTTTTTTTAAATTAGCAATGTCATCAGACATTAAAAAGTTGGCCAGGTATCTTATTAACCTCAGGGGCCAGGTTGTACAACCAACTTTAGCAAGTTCTAGTTCGTCTTTGTCGTAAGCGTATATCCACACAGGCAGGTCCAGCGAAGGGAAGATCCCACGATGACCAAGAGTGGTGGCTTACAACTTGAAACAGAAAAACTAAGACGCAAAGAATTACACAATGACAATATTAGAAGTAAACACGTAAGATAGTCACCTAACTCCAAGTAACTAAAACTCTAACTCTAAGTAACTTAAAATGACATCAAAAAGCAATTTGGGCACTTCAGAGATTTGGCATTACACCAAACAAAATTAATAATCAACTTTTTTTTTTTTTTTTTTATAACAGAATACATAGACTCCATTCTTAATTAATATTATTCTTATACTTTAATTTATTTATATATTTTTTTAAAATACTTTGTACTCGAATTGTACTTTAGTAAGCACTACAAGGGTGCGAATCACAGCCATACAAATGCAATACAAACATTTGATGAACAGTCTTTTGCAATACATATCCCAACGAAATTCAATTACTCAAACATATCTTTGTTTTTTTTTTTTTCCTCCAAAACTCTACTCTTCTAATATCCATAAGTATATGTACAAATATATTAATATACTTATTATTAATTTATATTTTAATCTCATAAACCCTAAAGGACTTTGTGCAGCTTTACCTTGTGTAGAAAGTGTATTAGCTCACTAAAATGATACAAATTAGAATTATTAAAAAAATCTTTTAAATTATTACAGTTGTTAAAAAAGGTATACGTGCTTCTAGCGGCTGAAAATTTACTACAATGAAAAATAAGGTGATCACTAGTCTCTCTGATTCCACAAACATCACATACATCATTTACTTCTTCTTCTTATTTGGCGCTGTAACCGCCTAAGCGATTTTGGCCGAGTCCAAAACAGCACGCCAGTCATTTCTCTTCTGTGCTAACTGACGCCAATTGAAAATGCCAAGTGAAGCCAAGTCCTTCTCCACCTGGTCTTTCCAACGCAGAGGAGGCCTTCCTCTTTCTCTGTTACCAGCATCGCGGCCCGCGTTGAATATTTTCAGAGCAGGAGCGTTTCTGTCCATCCGAACGACATGGCCAAGCCAGCGGAGCCGCTGAATTTTAATTCGCTGCACTATGTCTATATCGTTGTACAGCTCATACAGCTCATCGTTAAATCGTCTGCGATATTCGCCATCACCAACGCGTAAAGGTCCGTAAATCTTTCGCAGAATCTTTCTCTCGAAAACTCCAAGAGCCGCCTCATCAGATGCTTTCATTGTCCATGCTTCCGCGCCATACACCAGCACAGGCATGATGAGTGACTTATAGAGTGTGATCTTTGTACGACGAGAGAGGACTTTACTTCTCAATTGCCTACTCAGCCCAAAGTAGCACTTGTTGGCAAGAGTGATTCTCCGTTGGATTTCAAGGCTGACATTATTATTGGTGTTAATGCTGGTTCCCAAATAAACGAAGTCGTCTACTTTTTCAAACTTGTAACTGTCAACAGTGACGTGGGTGCCAAGACGCGTATGCTCTGACTGTTTGTGTGCTGACAGGAGATACTTCGTTTTGTCCTCGTTCACCACCAGACCCATTCGCTTTGCTTCTCTATCCAATCCCGAGAAGGCAGAACAGACGTAGCCCTTGTTTTTACCGATGATATCGATGTCGTCGGCATACGCCAGCAATTGTACGCTCTTATAAAGTATTGTGCCTGAGCGGTTAAGTTCTGCGGCTCTTATTATCTTCTCCAACATAAGATTAAAGAAATCACACGAAAGGGAGTCCCCTTGTCTGAAACCTCGTTTGGTATCAAACGGCTCGGAGAGGTCCTTCCCTATTCTGACGGAGCTGGTGGTATTGCTCAACGTCATTTTACACAGCCGTATTAGTTTCGCGGGGATACCAAATTCAGACATCGCGGCATAAAGGCAACTTCTTTTCGTGCTGTCGAAAGCGGCTTTGAAATCGACAAATAGATGGTGTGTGTCGATCCTATTCTCGCGGGTCTTTTCCAAGATTTGGCGTATTGTGAATACCTGATCTATGGTGGATTTTCCAGGCCTAAAGCCACACTGATAAGGTCCAATCAGCTCGTTGACGGTGGGCTTCAGTCTTTCGCACAATACGCTCGATAAGACCTTGTAACCTATGCTTAGAAGGCTAATTCCGCGGTAGTTGGCGCGTATGGCGGGGTCGCCTTTCTTGTGGATTGGGCAGAGCACACTTAAATTCCAGTCGTCGGGCATGCGTTCATCTGACCATATTCTGCATACGAGCTGATGCATACCTCATCAGCTCCTCGCCGCCGTACTTGAATAGCTCGGCTGGCAGGCCGTCAGCTCCAGCAGCTTTGTTGTTTTTCAGCCGCGTAATCGCTATTCGTACCTCGTCATAGTCAGGCGGTGGGACAGCTACTCCATCATCATCGACTGGGGACTCGGGTTCGTCTTCCTCACTACTTTCAGCGCTGCTACCATTCAGTAGGTTATAAAAGTGTTCCCTCCACAATTTAAGTGTATTCTGGACATCGGTCACTAGGTCGCCATTGTTGTTCTTACAGGAGTTCGCCCCGGTCTTGAAACCTTCCGTAAGTCGCCTCTGGTAGAATTTTCGGGCGTTCTTCCTGTCGGCCAGCATCTCAAGCTCTTCGCACTCACGTATTTCGGCCTCTCTCTTCTTATTGCGGCAAATACGTCTCGCTTCCTTCTTCAGTTCCCTATAACGGTCCCACATGGCTCGCGTTGCGCCCGATCGCAGCGTGGCCCTGTAGGCGGCATCTTTTTTCTCTGCGGCTTTTTGACATTCCTCATCGTACCAGTTGTTCTTTCGGGCTCGCTGAAATCCAACTACTTCTTCGGCGGCGGTACTTAATGATCGGGAAATGTGGTTCCACTGCTCGCGTACGTCGGATTGTTGAAGAGTGCTCTCAGAGAGCAGGTGTGTGAGTCGAGTGGCGAATAAATTGGCCGTCTGTTGTGATTGCAGCTTTTCGACGTTAAGCTTTCCTTGCATTGTTGGGCGCACATTTTTTGCTGCACAGAGGCGGGTGCGTATCTTGGCTACAACAAGATAGTGGTCCGAGTCGATGTTTGGCCCTCGGAGTGTACGTACGTCCAAAACGCTTGAAGCATGCCTTCCGTCTA
>NW_023458751.1:119775-135792 GCF_013731165.1 Rhagoletis pomonella
ACATATTACCATATTTCGGGCCCCGGCGAAGTCGATCAGCCTCAGTCCGTTATCGGACGTTTCGTCGTGGAGGCTGAATTTTCCGACAGTGGCGCCAAAGATCCCTTCCTTGCCCACCTTGGCATTAAAATCGCCAAGCACGATTTTGACATCGTGTCGGGGGCAGCGCTCATATGTACGTTCCAAGCGCTCATAGAAGAGATCCTTGGACGCCTCATCCTTCTCTTCCGTCGGGGCATGGGCGCAGATGAGCGAGATGTTGAAGAATCTAGCTTTGATGCGGATTGTGGCTAGACGTTCGTCCACCGGGGTGAACGCCAGTACTCGGCGACGGAGTCTCTCTCCTACCACGAATCCAACACCGAATTTGCGCTCCTTTACGTGGCAACTGTAGTAGACGTCGCAAGGCTTCACGCTTACTTTACCTTGCCCCGTCCATCGCATTTCTTGGATGGCGGTGATGTCAGCCTTTGTCTTCCCGAGGACATCAACCAGCCGGGCAGAGGCACCTTCCCCATTAAGGGTCCGGATATTCCAGGTGCATACCCTTAAATCATAGTCCTTTATACGTTTGCCGTGGTCGTCATCAGAAAAAGGGGGTCTCATCCGAGGCTGTTTGCTTCTTTTCATTGGGCGGGGTTTTAACGTGGCGGGACCCAAACCCAGCGCACGCGAAGTTTTACGCCTTCTCACTTTAGCTCGCTCCCAAACGGGTGTTTGGTTGCTACCCAGAGGATACGTGGATATAAATATCCGGACGTTGTGAGCTGCGATTTGAACCGTACGCACAAGAATCGCTTCTGGCCACTCCCAGGTGAATGGCAGTCAAAAGCTTTCCACTTCTGCGCACGGAACCATCCTCCGCTGCGCACGGGACCATCCTCCATAAATCATTTACACCTCTCAGAAATTTGCTTAAAAAAGTCCTACCGTATGTGTACCCCATCATCAACCTGTTAACTAATTTGATATCATGAACATCAAAATTACATTTTTTGTCAGTAAACCAAGGACGCCTTTTGATATCACTGATATTACCCGCAAAAAAACTACCTTTAGTACAACTAATTTCTCTAAACTCCATTTCCCACTCAGTCCAAATAGCGCTTTGAATTTTACATACAGCCTCCCCCAAGGTGAGATCCATTTTGATGGGTAATCCCTCACTAACTGCAGCCCTTGCACACTGATCCGCTTTTTCATTAACTCCAATACCTACATGACTAGGCACCCACACCAACATGGCACTGACGCAATTTGACTTAGCAATCATATTGTGAATGGACGCAACTATAAAATTTGTAGAAGCCTTCTTTCCTATCAACCGTACCGCCGCTAAGCTATCCGTAACTATGACCCACCTATTTATGTTTTTTTTTAAGTAAAAAGCTAACTGCTTGCCTAATCGCCACTAACTCTCCAAACGTGGATGAATAGTTCCCATCCAGCTTAAACATTTCCGACATTTTCTCCTGAGGGTCATAAAAAGCCAGCCCTACCACATTATTCACAACTGAAGCATCCGTAGCCAACAGATAACACCCTTCCTCAGCCCATTTGCTAAATTTACATCTGAATATACTATTAAGTTGCTCTTTACTAAACTCACACTTGGACCTTCCCAAAGAACTCTCCACCTGAAAATTAGTATGTCTACTAAAAGTAACATTTACATTAATTTTGTTAAATAGATGTCGAAACTTGGAATAAATAAAACTGTAGCTCGATTTGACAGAGCTCTCACCCCTCAAATCTTTCCTCAGTTCTTCATTCACAAGCCATTGCTTGCCTAATTCCTTGGCCACAAGCCATTCCGCCCTTTTAAGAGGCGGCAGCTCACCAGCCAATGCAAATCTCGCATGAATAGGAGAACTTGGTGGAAGCCCTAGACACCTCCTCAGCGTATCATTTGAAATACCCTGCAGTTTCTTATTAAACCCTCGAGGAGCATTAGCATAAGTCGTGTTGGCAAATTCAGCTTTACTTCTAATAAAGGCTTTATAGAAGTTGATAGCCACTTTGGGTTCCAACCCCCCTTTAATAGTCGTAAGCTTCTTAATCAGATTTTTGCCTGAGCTTGCAGCGCTTTTTACCTTATCCACATGTTTACTTATTGACGCATTAGCACAAATGGTCCTACCCAACCATTTAATACTCTTTACCTGCTGCACTTCCGTCCCATCAAGTCTAAGAGAAAAAGACTTATTACTAGTGGAATTCATTAATAGAAATTTAGTTTTACTGACATTAATATTCAGATTTAAGCTATTAAGCATGGTTCTAATTTCATTTAACTTAAAATTTAACCTATCAATTGCCTCACAATAACTGTTCCCGCTACATAATAGCGCAAAATCATCAGCAAACTGAAAGACATTTATGTTATCATCACCCAAGCAGTGCACACTTGCAGTATACAGGTTAAACAACAGTGGCGATAAGCAGCTACATTGAGGAAGACCATTTGAAACCTCCACCCTATCTTTCCCCAAAACCAACAACCTCCTGGAAAAGAAATTTACCACCCAGTTACGAATCTTATTTTCCACCCTAAACCCAGCCAAAATCTCCCCCAGCAGTGAGATATCAACACTATTATAAGCATCAGATATATCTAATACACACATAAACACTTTCTTTTTCCCTTGTTTAAGCCTACCAGCCCAATGCAAGCATTCATTTAGGCACATCGAGGCCGACTTCCCTTTGCGATACGCGAAGCTATTGCATGGTAAGATATTGTTACTTTCAACCCACTTATTCAATCTTTCCTTAATTAACATGTTCAGACATTTCACCACAACGGAAAGTAATGAAATCGGCCTAAAATTCCTGAAATCACTTAAATCTTTATTGGCTTTTGGAATCGGAACAATCTTAATCGTTCTCCACTCCTCTTTTACAATGTTACTATTGAAACAAGATTCTAACTCTCTCACAAGACATAATTTCGTTTCATATGGCAGTTTATTGACCATCTCAAACGTAATTCTGTCAGCTCCACCAGCAGATTTCTTTTTACTTTTTAACACAACATCCAGATCCTCAACCAAGAAACTAACTACCTCATCACTTTCATTAACCATACTGGGTCCACTTAAGACTCGCCAACCACTGTTGCCACCCTGCTGATCCACCTGATTCTTAAGATGGGTGAGATATCTACCATTATCCTCACTAATCCACTTAGTACCATATCTACCTCCTTTAACTTGATTAACAAATCTCCAAGCATCACCAGAGTTTGGACATTCATTCAATTGCATTATTCTAGCTTTGTAACTATTACTTTTGGCCTCTTTTACCTCTTTCTTCCACACCTCCTCTAATTGTCGGAGTTTTTCAAAATCCTGAACACAGTTCGTTAAAGCAGCTTTTTTTCTCGCCGCCAAAACCAGTCTAAAACGCTTTTTTAGCTCCTCATTCCACCAAGCCTTAGGGGATCGTTTGAGAGAATTTAAATCAATTGACGCATTCTTAATCTCATTTTGTACTGCATTTACAATACTATGCAGTCCCCCACTAACAACACAACCCGCAAGAGCAGAAGCAAGTTTTCTCTTTTGCAAAAACATATTGGGCCTTTTAGCTACATTTTCTACTTCAATCACAATAGGCCTATGATGGCTTCCCCCAACATATCCCAGATTACACTCCCATTTTAACCCTCCAGAAATATTTGTAAAAGATAGATCCAGCACAGATAAACCCTGCTGAGTCACCCTATTTACCACAAATGTCGGACTGCCATTATTTAAACATACCAACCCAGCTTTCATAGTAGCATTTTTGAGCACTCTCCCCTTAGGATCATCTTTATTACACCCCCAATCCCGCATTTTGGCATTGAAATCACCAAGCAACAGAACCTCTTCTTTACCATCCAAAAACAATAACAATTTACTCATCTCATAATCCAAAAGAAACCTATTCGTTCCAGGCGGAAAATATGCTGAAACAATCAACAGATTTCTATCAAGATTTGTAGTTTTAACCACTATTATATCATGTACAGTATTAAACCTTACACGCTGCAACTTTATATTCTTCCTACCCCCTATAGCAACTCCTCCATATCCATCAGGACGATTCTTAATAACTAAATTAAAATCTATTAACTTGTGACCTTCTTTAATATCCCCCAAGGAAAACACTTCCTGGAGAACAACAATATCAATACTGTTGTGCTCAATAAAATATTCAATATAGCTACGATTTGTTTTCAGGCTCTGACAATTAAGTTGTAAAATCTTTACTGCCATCATTGATTGAAATTACTTTAAGTCTGTCATTCACATTTTCTTTAACCAAAAGACTCAAAACCTTTAATATAGGTTCATCAGCTTGAATATTAAACTTTTCAACCAACATATTTAACAGCTTTTCAATTTCCGATGTTCTCTCCCACTTAGTATTTTCAAAAACCGGTTTATTACCTCCTTTTATCTCAGTACTTTTGCTTTTACTATTTACTACCCTTTCCTGCCTCACATTCATTTTTGTCACCTGATTATACCTCTTCTTAGTAAGAGTCCTATTAACTATAATCTCATTATCTTGTATATTTCCACCATTCCCACCTAATACCGGAAAATTTGTACCATAATCTTCTAAAATAGAAAATCTGTTATTGGATAGTGTATCCCCATAAGAGTCATAGACCTCGCGCTTCGACATCTTCTTTATCGTCATAATCTCAATTACATTTTTCTCTTTTTCCCAACTTGGGCACTTATTCTTGTTGACAGACACATGATCATCCCCACCGCACAAAATACATTTAGTCTCACTTCCAGTACACTTTCCTACACACCTTTCGTCTTTACCACAAATGATACATCGGTTTTTGGCTCTACAAGATAATTTGGTGTGGCCTAACCTCTCGCAGTTGAAGCACTGTTTTGCCCTAGGGAAAAAGTGGCACACCTTGAAGTTCACACAAAAAATCTTAATAGTTTCAGGGATCGCATTACCCTCAAACCCAATCTTGATAGAAAATGTAGGTAAAAATCTATCTTTATTGTCCGGGTCACGCCTAGTGATGCGAGAAATGGACTTAACTTTTATATTGGATTGCATGTTGTTAAACATCTCATCCTCTTGAAAATCCATTGGCACTTGTCGAATTACTCCATACGTCTCCATAAAACTTCTCGGTATAAATACCCGAATACCCATTTCTTTTAATTTGCTGTTACTAACACTCTTGTTTGCATTTTCGATCGAGTTGAAAAATACCTTGTACAAGGACCTTCCAACGGCTAGGATGTTATCCATCCCTTCTAAATTAAATTTCCGAATTTTATCAAATAAGAAAAGTCCATTCTTCAACCTTTTATTCTCAAAATTAACACTTTTGGAAGTGTCCATGAGTACAATAGCTTCCCCCCTATAGCCAACTTGATATAATTGACTGTACCCACTATCACCAGTTTTTGAAGACTCTTTATTCTGATTTTTGGAAACAGCGCCTTTAACTCCACCCTCATTTGACATCACCGGTCCCCCACCTGTGTTCCATACCGCTTGCTCAGTCCGATAACCATCGTCCACAACTTGCCTGAGGCTAGTCACAGCATTTCCATCGGGAAACGCTGAGCAGTCACTACTCTTCACACTTGTCACACCCATCTTATTATTTTCAGACCTATTTTTATAATCGCCTGACTTTAAGTAATCCCCCTCATCTCCATTAATTTTGCCCTGGTCGCCTATTTCCATATGCGCCCCCTCATCACTGGCACATGCCCCCTTACCTTCACCGTCACTCTCACAAAAAACAATTTTGGTCATAACTGTACCTGACGCAGTATCACTATTTTCACTGGGATTAGTCTGAACTAACTTGTACGTACCATGCTTCACGAGCATGCCACTAAGTGGAATTTCAGGCTCATTTTGCACAAAATTAATATCATCGCTAGAATCAGAGAAGTTTTCTAGTAAGGAATTAGCATTTTGCTTGCCACTCTCTTTCTTCTTTTTAGCATTAATTGGAGCAGATCTTCCTTTTTTTCTAGTCTTTGCATTTTTACCCATTATAGCAGGCGTTGGTCCATAAGACACGCCGGCCATGATGGCGTCACTCGGCGACGCCGAGGCGTCCGCCATTTTGTATATGAAACAACCGCTACTTGTAAATCAGAAAATTTTCAGCCACAGAAAAAGCACTCACCCGATATAATACGCCAATTTGAGCTCACACACCTCTACTCAGGTGTACAATAATGTGCCTGTATAGTATTTAACAACTTTAATCAGCAACTATAACTTTAATAAAATCAAACTAATATTATGCGTCGAACACAGATAATTGATAATTGCCACCACTCTTCAGCAACACTTCCAAAATTCCGCTGCAACTTCTCACACGTCCATACGCTACGAAGACAAACGACGAATTCGTAGGCTTAATTTAACGTAACTTATCATTGAGATCTCTTCAGCTGGCCTATAAAGTCATAGCCTGTCTTGTCAGAAAGTCCCGCTAAGTTAAACTAAGTTTCATTCAGCTTAGAGTTTAACTTAAATTATACACAAATAAATTCTTGAATTATATTTCACATTTTTAAAAGTACACCCCGCGACAAAATGCTACTATCACCTGGTTTGGGCTATTTATTATATTATTTATCATTGTCTAACAAAAACTATACAAATAAAGCTTAATATAAAATATTGGAATAAAAAACAACAACGCTACACGAGCATTCATCCATATAACATAAAATGCGAAAAATTCAAAAAATCAATGGTATTTTTTAGACGCTTCAAACTTGCACCTTATTATACTAGAATGAATGGGCTACAAAAATGTTAACCCATTCATAATGTTAATGTTGCAAGGTTTTTGTTTGACAATGAGCTACAATTTTATAAAAAAAATAATTAAAATTATTTAAAAAAAATAAATACCGGGTGACCGTGTAATTTTGTCAAAGATGAAGACAATGATGATAAAACATTAATACAATATATACGTCAGCTCATATTAATGAACATAAAATGAGATCACTATCGATAAAATGGAAATCCTCAAGGGAAATTTTTAATTTCAACGCATGGAATTTACATACACTTTTTTATTTTCAACCCCCTAATTGCCCAATTACTTCTATTTCTGCGGGATCGCCATTAGGTAAATTGCATTTCCAAAGATTTTTTCAAAATAAATAACGATGAGCAGGGAACGGATTTTATGGAAATTGCCTTTTTTTCTGCTAAAGAGATAGAGTATATTCGATTAAGAATGTCCACGATTTAGCTTTCCCTGATTCCACAAATACACATTTGATGTTGCCTTTTTTAAGATATTTGCCTTTTTTTGCCTTTTTTGCCTTTTCTATTTTTAAAAAAGTGATTATAGCATTTACAATTTTTTTTTAAGATTAAAAAATATACACATGCCCATGCGGCTTATATGTAGAAGCGCAGGGACCTCTTGCCAAATTGGTGTTGGAAAAATTCAAAGCCGTTTTCTCAGATAACGAAGGCTCGGAGACAATAAGGGGTGTGGATAAAATTGTAAAGGGCGAGGAAAACGCCCTTATTCCTGATAATATGAACGATTCAAACGTTCCATATTTAAATTAGGCTCCACTTGTATCAACTTACGTCAAGCGCACATTTAGTACATTCAAGGCTTTTCTTCGCGAAAATCGAATGAAAATGCTGCCAGAAAACTTCAAAATGCATCTTGTGGTTCAATGTTACTACAACTATACAGATTAAAGTTTTATGAGTTAGAAACTCGAAAGGATAAAATAGTCAAACATTAAAAGTACAAATTTTTCATATAATGAAACTAGTTTTTCTCTTTTTACTTGTAACATAAACATTTCTAAAATAAATGTAGTTTTTGATTGTTCTTCGTATTTTCTGTCTTTTTTTAGTGCCTTATTTTGCTTTTTTTGCAATACCTAGTGCCTTTTCCTGCCTTTTTCGCTATTTTGTTTTGCCTTTTTTGCAATTCCTAATGCCTTTTCCAGCCTATTTCGTTATTTTATTTTGCCTTTTTTATAGGTTTTTAGGTCTTAAAAATCCGTTCCCTGGCCATGAGGGATATTTCACCCGCCGGTGATAAGAAATCGCAATCACCATAACGCACATCACTAATATTACTGTTCACAATCACGTTTACATTCAAAATTACAATTCATAATTTAGTTTTGTAGCAAATATGAAATATAGGCATATCCATTTACTTAAATGTAAACGGATTAAGAATCAAAGTGCTAGAAGAGATTTGAGCGTTTGGTACAAAAAGTATTTTTGATGATGAAATTGTACTTAAAATCGGCAAATTGTACTTTTTTCCTTTTTAAAATTACTAAAAATTACTAAAAAAAGTACAATTGTACTTAAAATATCAACACTGTTTCACTGGCGTGACAAAGTACTTGCTGCAGCGATGCCAGATTTGAGCGTACCCAATTTTTTACCGATAATAACTCATGCGAGGGATTTGGGTATTGGGCATTTTACAAGCCTATTAGGAAGTATACATATCTGTGTTCGTATAGAATAGTAGCTTATGGCGGAAGACTGGCTTTAGTATAATAAACCATTCGCAGCATACGATTGCGAAAGACTCACTGGCGCCGAGTCGTTGAAGAACTCTTGGAAAATAAACGTAAAGAAGGCGGTGGCGATGCTAGCAAGTCAATATTCGTATAAAGTCTCATAAAAAAAATTCCTTGTGGTTTAAAGAATATAGGAAATGGTACATTTTACTAAAGCCAGCTTCCCGACATAAGCTACTATTTCATACGAACACAAATATATTCGTCTACAAATAATGTTGATTATTTTAATTAAGTCCTAAGATAAGTTTGTGAATCTTATCAGTGTTCTATGTAAGAACCAAAAATCAATGCCCTCGCCAATTAGAACTTTTGCTTTAAAAGAAAAATATACATAACGAATTTACTCAATACTTGGTCTGGCATCACTGTTTGAGCATTGATGTGCTCAGCTCACTGTTGCCAAGGAAGTGCATTTTGCACTAAATTTAGTGCTTTTGGGAAACCAAAAAGCCAAAATAATTCGAATTCAATGCTTGGTGCGTTATTTAGTGATGCTTTTTTAATTTAAGCACACCGAATACATAGGTACATATGTATGTATGTATACACTATACACTAATATTCTACATTAAGATGGAATTCATTTACTGAATAAAATGTGAGGAATAGGTAAATTAAATCTGTTTTGCGTTGTTATAAATGTGTTGAAATTATTTTATTAATAAAAACGCGAGGAGATGGATATGTATATACACTTTTTACTGAATCAAAAAAATTATTAAACATGATAATAAAAACTTGGCGCTTTTGTTTTGGAAAAATTGGCTTTTTCTGGTGGCCTGATGCCACACTTGCTCAGTTGTCACAAAAGTACACATACATGCACGCATTTTTACTTGAAAATAAGTGTGTAGTGGTTAATATGTATACGTTGCCATCTCCGTACAGCTCACTTCACCTCGCCTAGCACGCTCGCGTGCTCGCAGTTTGCCCGCGACGTCGACTGCGTGCAGCTCTGCTGTGCATCCCTACCTTAGCGGTATGCTTTCAGAATGTACCAACTTTTAAAGATAATATATTTTTCGATCTTGAGCGTAATTTTTATTCCAAAAACATCTTAATTGAAGGCACATTTGTAAAATACGTCGGAACGATCTAAATATTTGTATAACTACTAGTCCTTATAACGTTGTATATACCCGTAAAATGCTTCAAAAAAATGTTCTCTAGAAGTGTGTAAAAACCCTGATTTAGTACTTTTAATTATGCTCCTTCTTGTAGTTAGAATATTTCGAGGGTGGTATCTGGGTGGGTGGGTGGTTCTGATAGTTGCTCTTACTTAATTGGAGCCTTCTAAATTCAATGGCGTCCCCAGTTTTACTTGATCGTCTCCACTTTTGCAAATAGCGGTACTTGAAACTTTGCTCAAAAGTGAACTCTTATAAAAAAACTCCATCCGTTTTGAAGATATTTTACTAAAATTGTGCACACACTTGTATTTTAATATTTTCTTCACAATCTCATAAAATCATTGAAATCGGTTCACTCTGAAATCTAGCTCCCATACAACTGATTGTGCAGAGACGTTGTTTAGCGCTATAACTCCTCCAATTAAGCAGGTAGAAATTTAGTATAGGTTCACTTTAACATATAGCACGCATACAATTTATTATTCAGATATGAAGTTAGAGTTATAGCGCAAAAACACATATCTGAGTAACCAGTTGTATTGGAGCTATATGTTAAAGTGCACCCATTTCGATAATTTGAAGGAATAATTAAGGTAATATTAAAAAACCGTTATGTGCAAAATTTTAGTAAAATAACTTCAAAACTCGGAATTATTTATAAAATAGTTAACATTTAATCAAATTTTCAAGTACCGTTATCTCGAAAACCGGAGCCAATCTGGTAAGACGGGGCATAACATTGAATTTAGAACGTCCCCATTAAGTTGAACTCAACTTTCAGAATCTTTGCTCAAAATTTACAACTTGAACAACGTAATTTGAACCCAGGTTATTCTTTTGTTTCCTATTTCATGATTATTCCTCGTCTAACTTTTGAAGCACTTGATGAAAATGATTTACACATATATTAATCGATTTATTAAGAGATTACGAATAAAATGATATATAAAACATATGTGTGCTCACAAGTTTAAAATTTAATTATTTTTTTTGGATTTTTTTATTTATTTTTTAGATTTTCCCATATAGATATGCATATCAAATAAAAGGTCTATCAATTATCTTTCCAACCATATCCACCATTTTTAAATATAAGCTTTTGAAAATATTGAAAATTCCACCTTTACCCTCCCCTATTAATTAGCACTAAAAATCAATTATACCTTTCAAATCAGTAGAAGGCAACGGACCACGCCCGCTTTTAGTTTTTTTTTTTTATCTCAACGGCCGCTATACTGCACTTATGCCTGCATATAATTTGTTTTATGTGCATATCAGAAGAATATCCATCCGCTATCCAATAAAAATTTAATAAATTTTACAGGAGGTAAGTCTATAGAACGAACAATAGAAGCTGAATTCGCAGTTTCTTGCATCTGGAACTATTTCAAATATGACACGCATACTTCGTGTTTATTTGTCCTAAGCATAATTAAGCTTGCTTCCTTGGTCCTTTTTCAATATCTATCGTAAGCACCCACAAAATTTTATACTGACAAAATTAAGTAGAAGTTCAAGTGAAGCTGTCTGATGCCTTTCAATAGATGTAGTAAATAAGTGCACTTCAATAATTTTGACACATGCTTAAAATAGAGGCAAGGAATTTGATGGAGTTGAGTAGTTAAAATATTCATTAAAGCTAAAACACGCATTAAATCTATGAGCACAATCATATTTTTAACCGACTTCCAAAAAAAAAGAGGAGGTTATGAGTTCGTCAGAATATTTGTTTTATTTTTATTTTTTTATTTTTTATGTATGTTACCGCATAACTTTGGACCACGTCAACCGATTTCGATAATTCTTTTTGCATCGGAAAGGTAGTGTCTCAGAGGTGGAACCATACTAATCTGGTTTAGCTCCGATCATTGGATCATAAAATATATATGTATATATTTTTTTTTAAGTCGGTTTTTTTGCTCAAAATTACTTTTTAGCTGTATTTTATTTTCTACCAATTTTTACCAACAAAGGCTAAAAATCTACCAATATTTTCCGAAAAGAAAGCAAAAAGATTTAACTGAACGCAGTATATACATATTTTGTCATCGAACACACCTAAAATAAATATGAAAAGTTAACCCTGACCATGACCAATTTAAAAGTGAAATTGCATCTCTATCAGCTGTTTATTTAAATATATTTCGAACCGTGTTTCAAGGATGCCAAGATTCGGGCCCAGTTTTATGTACATGGTTTTTTCTTAAATGTTTTATTGGCGTAAAATACATTTTTTGTTGTTTTATAAAAAAATTCAATTTATTCCAAGGCGAATTCATATAAAGTGACAGCAGAAGTTCAAAAACAAAAATGCCACTAACAAATTTTACGCGTAATGACAATACGAATTACAACAAATACATTATTTTGACAATAAGAATCACCGAGGCGAAAACCCAGCTGCTCTGATAACACTACCTTACTTGAATTTGCCTTCTATTATGCTATATGAGTAAAAACTATCTAATATTGCTTCTTTTAAAAAAATCTACCAACTTCTACCAATTTTTGTATGTAAAATCTACTACTTTCAAGTTTTTGGAAGTCCGTGCACTGTATGAAATAGTAGGCATTTAAGAATTTATGTAACTTTTCATTTTAAACGTAGCACTTTTGCTACAATTGTAGCTAAACGGCAAAGCTGGTATGGACAATGACCGAAACGAAGACGGCCGCAAGTGAGAGCCGCCTACGCAGAGAGGAATTCTGCTCAAAAATACTTCTGCTCCTTTTGTTCGCAAAACAGAAAGAGAATTCTACTTTGTGAGGGTTATAATGCCTAAGCGCGGCCGTAGGCCGCCTACGCAGAGAGAAGTTCTGCTCAAAAATACTTCAGCTTCTTTTCTTCGTAACACAGAAAGATAATTCTACTTTGCGAGGGTTATAATCCCTGAGCGCGGCCACAGGCCGCCTACGCAGATAGAAGTTCCGCTCAAAAATACTTCTGCTCATTTTCTTTGCAAAACAGAAAGAGAATTAATTCTACATTGTGGGGGTTATAATCCCTAATCGCGGACGCAGGCTGCCTACGCAGAAAGAAGTTCTGCTCAAAAATACTTCTGCTTCTTCGCAACACAGAAATAGAATTATACTTTGTGAGGGTTATAATCCCTAAGCGCGGCCACAGGCCGCCTAAGCAGAAAAAAGTTCTGCTTATTTTCTTCGCAACACATAAAGAGAATTCTACTTTATGAGGATTATAAGCCGCAGGCCGCCTACCCAGAAAGAAGTTCTGCTCAAAAATACTTCTGCTCCTTTTTTTCGCAACACAAAGATAATTCTACTTTGTGAGGGTTATAATCCCTATTTGCGTGAAATTCATGAAAATAAAGTCCAAAAAGGGCAAGTGTTTTTTGCAAATAACTCTTGAATCAATTAAAAAAAACTTAATTTCCGCTTTCGGACTATTATTATTGGCGGCACGATTACGATAACGGGGGCGACAAATTTTGAACAAGGACGTTGATAGAGGTTTTTGAAGCAAGTATAACGGTATACTTTTTCACGGGAAACGACTGTTTAAAACAAGCTTTTATTTGGCATACATCATGTCTTCAGTCCGTACTATAGTGTTAAAAAAACGGGTCAACACCGGCTACGTTATCCACAGTATTTTTCTACAAAACTTCTCACTGTGTAGGCGGCCGTCGGCCGCGCTTAAGTATTATAACCCTTACTAGGCAGAATTCTTCTTTCTGTATTGCCAGAGAAGAGGTGCGGAACCTCCCTCTGCGTAGGCGGCCTTCGGCCGCGCTTAGGGATAATAACCCTTACTACGCAGAATTCTCCTTTCCGTGTTGCCGGAGAAGAGGGGCGGAACTTCCCTCATCGTAGGCGGTCTTCGGCCGTCCTTAGGAATTACAACCCTTACTACGCAGAATTCTCCGTTCTGTGTTACCGGAGAAGAGGGGACCTTATTGGAATTGACTACAATAGGTGTACGGTTGTAACTTGCTTGTAAATGCATTTCAATTTTTTATTATCATTCTTAATGAATTCTTAACCTTCAAAACAGATCATAATAAAATATTTATACCAAATTAAAGGTAATAACTCGAACTTTCTAAATAATGTACACTGATGCATTGATCACGTATTTTTTTCAAAAAAAGGTTATTTTATGAAAACATTAATTTTGTTTCGTTTTTTTAAATTTTGGGCTTTAAAATATAAAAATAACATAAATTAGGTACATAGGGTGAGAGACAAATTAATTATCTTTATTTTGACACATTACTTTTTTCATCGGTTATGTAGTTCAAAAGATATTAATATTTAAAAAAATTAAAAAAATAACTTTCAACACTAAATATCTTTAAAACAAGAAGGCCACGGAGCCTAAAAGTAGGTATATTTGAAAAGTGGAGGAGCCCAGCTTTCCAATGGCATAGTCAAAATTTGTCGCCCCGGTTATCGTAATCTCCCCTTATTGGCGTTAAAGCGCGTCGATTGATACCCCTCCTGAAATGCTTCATCAATTTTGGCATGGTTCCGCTAAAGTGCACTTTTACCTTAAATTTATAATAAAATAGCGATTTATAATTTTTGCCTTTATAATATTCTTACGCTTTAAATGTCGGGCAACACGATAAGCTGGAACTCCATAGGCAAGCGTATGCGTACGTATACGTTTGCGTGCGTTTGACAGCTGAGTTGTAAACACATTTTTTTATGGGATAAACTCCACAAGTACGTGCGTAAGCGCAGAGTACGAAAAAAATTCGAACATGAATTCGAGTACGCATTCGAATGCGCACAGAGTTGAATTTTCTCAACTTTCATGTATTTGCTTGCGTTGGCAACCAACTTCAACCCTGCAAAAAATTTTACTAATCCGGGATGACACCGGGAGCAATCGCAAAGGAGCATCCGACTAATACCACTTTTGATCTCTTTATATGGAATGAACTGATCGCTTTTGTTCGAGCATGTCCTATGAAGAGACTAATTGGTCCCCTTTATATCCGAACGGGTATAAAAAGCGACTAGTCACTTTTAAAAAATAAAATTAAAAATTTGCGCCAGCTGAGATTCGAACCGGGGTGCTCAGTTTTGTTAGGCGAATACTCTCTCTGCGTGCCAACGCCGCACATGAAATTTCATTGACTAAGTGCGTACATATCTTTAAATCGTTAATAGTACCCGTTAGAGATGAGTTGGGGACTAATTGATCTCCAATTATACCCATAAGGGATGAGTCGAGACTAATTGACCTCCATTAGTACCCTTATGAGACTAGTTGGGACTAATTAATGCCCAATTGTACCCGATTGAGAGTAATCTCGCTATACTCTCTTTAGAGATTAGTCGCACAATTTTTTGCATTGAAGTTAATTACACTACACGTGTAAATACATATACCTACATATTTTGGTAGAGAATTTTTGCTGCTTGGTATGTATTTTCTTTATAAATATTTATGTATAAAAATGTGTATGGGTGCTGCATCAACTTATCGAAATGGAAACTGACAAACGTGTGTAAGCCCACACTGGAGTTGCTCAGTTTTTACGCACGTAAGCGCATGTCAACGGATCTCGCATACGCACGTATACGCTTGTCTATTGAGTTCCAGCTTACTCACACTTGCGGCCATCTTCGTTTCGGTCGTTGTCCATACATACAGTGGCAGTCAAAAATGGATGAATGGTGTTTCCTTTTTAATATTAACAATGTTTTCAAGTTAAAATTTTTATGATAAGAATATGGTTCATGCTTTAACAAGAACTATATAAATCACACTTTAAAACTGACTTAGAAACATTCCATAAGTTCAGCCAGTACATTCAACGGCCCATTACCCGGAGCTGCTCCAACATGATGAGTACATTTTAGTGAGCCCCATATGCACCTGCCTCGGGCTACAAGCTGGATATCTGAATATTAGAAAATAAATAAGAATTATCTATTTAAATGATAAGAAAAGTGTTTGTTTACAAATGGGCAATATTCATGCTTTTTCTAATTATCAACCCTGATGAGATTTTACCTCCGAGGAGTACTGTTGTTGTTGTTGTAGGGGCTACAACAACCCCGCCCAGATCGGTTGATATCTCGGTCGTTGTCGTCAAGTTCCACTAACAGCAGCCCTAGGAAGCGTGCAGCCTCCACAGGGTTGGTCCACAGGGACAAAGCCGTTAGGGTTGTCGGGTTTTCCGGGCATGCGAAGAGATGTTTCGAGTCATGAGGGGTCTCTCCGCATGCCAGACACTCATTTGGCACATCCGCATTCAGTCTACTCAGGTATGAGTTTAACCTGCTGCAGTAGCCAGAGCGAAGTTGGGCTATTGTGGTTCTTGTCT
>NW_023458752.1:0-11797 GCF_013731165.1 Rhagoletis pomonella
GTACTCATGTGGTTCTGTAGAAGAAAACTAACTAAATAAATAAATGTCTTTGACCTTAATTTTTTCAACGTGTTTTGCTTGCTGCTCTCCGCTTAGTAGAATGTCACCCTGTATATGTATGTATATATATTAGGGCAGGTTACCTTTAGCATAGGAGGATTCATTGTGTACTTCTAAGCAAATTTGACGAAGAAACCATGCGTCTAAAATCAAATTGAAGTTTGCCAAATTGCAAAAATTTGTTTTGAAGAAAATTTTAAAATTTTCACGGTTGTGCCCTCTGGTGGAAGCTTTAAAAAAAAGGTAAGTGCAGAAATGGATTCCTCATGACCTCCTTATACCCCTTTATAAAATTTTTGTATACACAATTTATGCTCTTCTTAACGACACTACAGAAAATGTTAAGACACCTATTGTCGCAATTTGGCTGTACGCGCATAGTCCAAAAATATCCCATACAAATTGACCAGCCCTAACTTTTCATAGAAATGGTATAATGGTTGAAAATCAATATTTGTCGATCGGACTCCTAATAATAATACTCAATTATTTATTTAACAATTTTATCATAGCAACTATATTTTATAAGTCCGCCGAAACCCCCAGAAAATGCCAAAAAATGCAATGGTATGATAGATAAAAATCTTTAATATTCAGAAATGGCTAAATAAACAATTTGGTATTGTTATTGGAATCGAATCCTGAAGGGAACCAGAGTTTTCTTATCGAAAAATATTGCTTTTCAAGAATTCCATATCATTTCAACGAAAAGTTTCCGTATACACAAAAACAACAACAATATTGTTCTAAACTGGTACTCGAAACCAACGTCGTCTGGACGCCTGATCAATTATCTCTCCTCCCAACCAAGAAAATATAAAATCAACACCGCGAAAAATCTTATACACAAAATACTGACGATAAGCGACCAAAAATTTCACGAAGCCAACATAGAGAAAATACACAGCATTTTGAAAAGCAACAATTATCCCAATCACCTGATACGCGAACTAATAAAACAAGAAACAATGCGAATAGGAAATCAGCAAAATAAAACGCCGACCACAGCAACAGCAAATACACCAAAGAAGTACTACAGCGTCACTTACATCCCCAAGCTAAGCGAAAACTTTGATCGCAGCACATTAAAGGAACAAAACATAACTCTCGCCTACAAAACAAATAACACGTTAGCTAGAATCTACACAAGAACAAAAAGCCCACTAGACATACAGCAACAAAACAACGTTGTTTATGAAATACAATGTAAGGGCAAAGAGAACGAAAACTGTGGTAAAGTGTACATAGGGACAACAAAACGCGCATTAGGTGTTCGTATAGCCGAACATAAAACAGATATAAGGAAACAAAAACACAGCACAGCCCTATCACAGCACATATTAAACAGCGGCCACACAGCTGATTTCACTAACACTAGGATTATTGACAAGGAAAAGAGGGAAATGACGAGATACACTTTGGAAAGCTTAAGAATATTGGAAAAAAGGGAGAAGACGATCAACAAAAAAGAAGATACGGACAACATCGCGGCCGCCTACATGTTATGCATATCAAAATAAACAATTTAGTAATGACAAGACTACCATAGAGAGTGGTACTGATTATGTGTAGATGTATTATTATTAAGTAAATGTTTAATATTATTGTGAGTATATGTTCTTTGTATTAGTCCATAATTGTTGTCTTTGTTTTTATAAACACATGTATGCCAACTTTTATTATTCATTTGAATATCTTTTGTTTTTTCGTTGTATTTCTTTGTTGGATTTAATAGACATAGTGGCCCCTGATGATGCTGAAAATTTCAGCGAAACGTTGGGCAACGAAGGTGGAATAAGTGTTTTATTTGCACCATTAAATAATAGATCACACCAGCCTACAAGTGTACCAAAAATATATAAGATTTCTTCCTGGCTGTTGTTATTAGAGATGTTGTTGTCATACTCCTGATATAATATTGGTATCGATACTTTAGTTTCGATACCGGGCAAATCGGTATTCGGTACTAAGGTGACGATACTATTGATATCAATATGGGTCTTTTCTTTCGATACCGCTTAATATATCATAATATCGGAGCTCCAGAGTTTATTAATCTTGAAGACGTAACAGCACTTGGGCTTCAAGCACTGCTGAAATTCTCAAAAAGCGTTGACATCCTAAATGATGTATAGTTACTTCGGAGCCTCTATCTCCATCTGGCATCACTAGGGACCTATTGGTCTACGTGTGACGGTCAGCCAGGCAGAATAACCTAACCCAACCATAATAACATCAGTATCAATTTCATCTTCATACAAGCCATATTACCCCTAGAATTCTATTTAAGTATATTTCCTCATTAGTGACTATATGTTATCGTTTACGCGATATTGTATTTCTTATGCCCGTTTGATACTAGTATCGATACTTGTATGGCATCGTAATGTATTCAAACCGTATAAACACAGTACATATGCAGCGTAACGACATTGAATTGTTTTTATTTATGTTTTTCTGCTTTTATGCCGAAAAGTAAAGTATGGAATCACATTACCAAGATTGACAAAGGCTCGGTTAAGTGCAACGTTTGTTTGAAAAATTTGAAATTTTCGTGCATAGAACAAATTTAAATAAGGATTTACTGATTTTCTGATAAAATCGAGCCATTTCTCGTATTTTGTTTATTATGCACTGCAGTTGTTAAATATTACTTATTAATATTCATTAACTGCATCGTTCATAGTATTATGTAAAAAATTTTTTGTTTCAAAAGGATAAAATATCGATATATTATTTCCGATACCAATTCTAATATTTGTATTGATACTTAGCTTCTGATACATCATTTGATACTAATATCGATAGTTTTATGGTATCGCAACATCCCTAGTTGTTACCTTATATACATATATGTAGTACTTCTATATTGCTAGTAAATTCAAAGTACATTCCCCAACATCAGAGTTTCGATATATTCAAAAAAGAAAGAAAGATCCGATAAGAGAATGTACTCAAACTGACATTTTTACTTTTCAAGATTCAGGAGCGGTTTAACAAATTCTTATTGAAAAATAATTCACATGAAAATTTAACAAAAATACAATATTTGTATATCTATGAGAAACACTGCAGCCGCTGTGGTGGCAGCGGATAAAGGTACCAGTTACAGAAGGACTTGGCACCAGTTGGCATTTCCAGTTGGCGTCAATAAGCACAGAACAGAAATGAATAGCGTGCTTTATTGGATTCGGTCAACTATCATATGCCACACAGCTTCAAGTGTAAATAAGTTTTGTATTATGGCGATTTCTTTTCTACAAAAACTTTTGCCTTTTCAATGCCCTCTCCTTAGTATTTGTGCGTAGAGGGCACTGAGAAGGCAAGATTTTTCGGTAGAAAAGAAAAGGCCATTAGTTAGGAAAAACACCTCCTATTTTCCAATTTTTCGGATATCGGAAAAACGAAGAGCTTCGAAGAAAGTCGACATATCGAGCCCTAACCGAAAAAAATTTAGGATTTTTTTTCAAAACTTACTTCTTGAAGCAGAAATACTTTAGGACCTAGAGTCTAGATCAGTGGTGTCCAACAGAACTTGGACAAAGGGCTACTTTGAAACTATCGCTATAATATATAATCGTTTCACTCTTCTTGTATTCAATGTATATATTCTACTAACTGATCCTTTTAAAATATTTATTTATTATTAAAGTTTATACAGTTAAGTTAAATTAATAACAGTGTATAATATTTTAACGAAGTACATTCATTTTATTGTAAACATATGGGAAAGTGCTGCAATTCGTACGACTTGAGATCGATGCGATCTGCAAAACATTCTTCGGAGATTGATTAACAAAACGGCAAAATTTGGCACTGAGTCGATAGATATGACGTAAGTTATGTGTTTCTCGCCGTTTTCATTTGAAATATTTATTACTTTCCCTAAAAATAATCAAAAATAGTTTGCAAATCGCACCGATTTCAAATCGTACGACTCGCAGCACATGCCCAATAAACTTAATATGATGCTTGAATCTTCTTACTTTCAGATAACTTCTTAAAATCTGGTTTATAATGCACAGTTGTGCAGGCTAAAATCATGGTATTTTTGACATGTTCGTCAGTCAGTACGTTTCGGTATTTGTTTTTATATTTGTTTTTTTTTTATATTTTTATATTAGTTATGAAAAAGCCTGTTCCAGAAGAGTAAACGTCTGGAAATGTTGAAAGTTTCTCTTTGTCAACTGCTCTATCCATACATCGATTTCGAGATTGCAAAGTTGTATTGCAATCATTTAGTTTTGCATTCACATCAGTCAGCCTTTGGATTTCAGGAAAATCTTTATTTCTGTCATCAAAGCTACAAATATTGAGAGCACTTTACCTTGACTCAGCCATCTTACTTCAGAGTGGTAGAATATGTGACCAGCGTTGCCAGGTTGACGTTTTTAACGTCATTTGGACGTTTTTTGTATCTTGTTGATGTTCGGACGTTTTTTGTGCAAAAAATGACGTTTTTTAACTTCCCAGTAATTTTTCTATGTTACTAAATCTTGTAAGTAGAACTGATTTTGAATATTTTTTGATTTTAAGGATCCCGTGTTCAAAGGCTGGTTTTGTAAACACTTGCGGTTACAAGGCTTATTGCAATCTTTGCAAGTGCACATTAAAAGCCAAATCAGGAAGAGCTGATCTACATATTGCAACACGCACGCTCGCAAAAGCACCAAAAAATCTGTAGCAGCGTTAAAAGCCAGAAAAAGGTAGGCAACTTTTTTAAGACTTCATTGAAAATATAATGAACGCAAAAAAGGCTGAAATATTGCTATGTTCCTTCCTAGCAGAACGTAATTTAGCATTTTCGACAATCGACCACCTAACCAAATGTCTACAAGAGAGAAAAAAATACTAAAAATCAACGCGATTCTTTAGCAAATTAAATCTTGCACATTATTACCCTGGAAAATAATAGGCGATCAAACTGCATACTTAAAAAAATTCTTGAAAATCCGAATAAAAACTTGAAAATTTAGCTGAAACTTTGCAGATTTTTTATAATTTTTGCACAAAGTTTGAAATGTGGATTTATATTTTGTTTGTTATATAATGAGCTTGGCTTTTATGGAAAAATAATAAACATTAAATAAAAAAACAGCCACAATCGATCAAAATATTGATGGCTTAATCAGCTGATCACAAGTGTATATATAAAATGATTTTTTTATTAAAAATCTCATACCAGTTTACAATGAATTTTAAATGTGCTCTGTCAATTTGACATTTTAATACACCTTACTTATGTATGTACCTTTGTATACAGTAAAAGTTTAATAAGAACAATTCTGTGTGCATACATTTGAAAAATACGTTTTTGGGCAGGAAATAACGTTTTTTCCCACCAAGTGGGACGTTTTCTCATGCCGAAGACCTGGCAACACTGTATGTGACCGAATTCACTCTCAAATTCATCGAGCAAGGCTTTGAATTGCCGATGCTTTAACGGTCATCCGCGAATCAAATTCGCAATACGAATGATAGTGCTCATAACATTGTCAAGGTTGAGTGTTTTTGCAATCAGATTTTCCTTCTTTTTCACTACGTTATATATATATACCTAGCCCACGAGTACGAGTTTCCAAAGTCAGATTGACTAAAAGTGCCTCCTTAGCAGAAAAATCAGAAAATACCACTCTGGTGAACACTAATAAGTGCGGAGAGTCTGAAACATCGGTCGACTCACCCATTTGTAAGGTAACCTGGTCACATTTCTTGAAATGGCTTTTTATTTGGCCATGAATATCGTTTGGTAGGTCATCAGATAATGACACTTTTCTATTGCTGAGATTACGCTGTTTTTGTTTTGAAAATTCTGAAACAGAGATTCTGTCATGTCTAGCATAGAAAGATAAGAATTGAATGAGTTCGTGAAAATTCAAAAATAAAAGCTTACTTACATATGTACCAAAAAAGCATCCAATTGTTAAACTTTTCAATTCAATACAAATAAAATTTAGGTCGCGAGATACCAGGCGCCCGCGAGCTACCGGTTGGACACTACTTGTCTATATGAACAAAAATCTGACAGAGAGTAACTATTTAGAAAATGAAAGCAAATTTTCGCCGAAATGCCGATTCAGAATAAGAAAATAGGCGCAAAGTTTAATGCTTCGATTCCGAAGGGCCCCGCAAATGAGAAAACGGTCATTTAATTTTCTTTTGTGGCGTATGTTTGGACTTTAGGGTGTGTGTCGAGAATTTATTTACACTTTTAGCGGTGATAGCAGTAAATACAAATAATATTCGCTGTAAAAAATTTCGAATTATGGCCCGTCCATGCGTTCTTCAAGTTGTCAAGTCAACTCCGCACAGGTGCAAAGACAGTCTAAGAGCGTTTATGCATTAAAATTTAATTTTGAACAAAATTCGTTTGCGTTAACTGCGGTTGGAAGGACACATAGACCGTACAATTTTTGTTTGTTGTTTAATTTTCTGAACCGCCCTGTTATGATATGGCACTTCATTCTATGTAGTAGTTAACATATATACACGTATACTTCTACAATCACAAAAATTTGCATAGGCTGTCTTTCTTTGACTTCGAATTGAAAACTCATTATGATCATATTGTACTAGCAATATAGAAGTATTACATATATGCTTATATAGTAAAAGAAGAAACGAAGAAATTTACAGGCGATGGGATCTGTCATATTACTTGCCAAATTTTTTGGGCTATAAAAAATGGCTTAAAATTTGCATATTTACAAAATGTTATGCCCAGTTTCACCAATCAATTTTACATTTGTCGGGCCGTTATAATTTACAATGAAAATTTTTTTTAGGAGATTGTGCTATTTTAAATTTTAAGTTTGATACATTTTAAAATTGATTGGTATAACTGGGCATTGGTGTTATATCTCAACATATGAGCGGGTGTGAAACGGTAACAAAGTTCGCAGCGCGTAAATTTTTGACAAGTATGAGGTGAATAAAATTTCAGTAGATCATTAGGCTAGTGAAATTTTTGACAAATGCATAGAAAATTGATGAATTTTTTATTAAACAAAAGCTTAAATTGATTAACTGCAATCAATGGTGGTAGATGTTTTCTTAAAATATAAATTTCATTTCAATTTGTTGTATTTTATTCCGCATAAATCTGCGGTTATCAAAAATTTGCTTCTGTCAAGAAAGATTTCATTCTAGTTTCATATTGACTAGCTTATATACAGTGAATCAAAAAAATATAAATTTTTTAATATGTGTTCGTAACATTTATCGAACAAAATTTTGTTAGTAATTTTTTTATAAAAATACCGTCTAAGCTTTAACCATATAAGTCACAGTTTATACAAAATTTAGGAAAATTCAAAAATTTTTAATCGAAAATTCAACTTTTTAATTAAAATCTTTAGAACATTTTTGGAGACTGATTTTGCGGGGTAATTTATACAACAAGTGCAATTCACAAAAACTGGCGGTGATTTTTTACAACGCTTTTATCAACTTGCAATGTTGTGTGTCCAGAAACTTTCAATGTTCTGGATCCAGAAACTTTCAATGTTGTGTGTCCGACACCATAAAACCTTTGCTTTGAAAAGTTCCTATAAAAAAGCATAGTGCATAGGGCGACATCTGTAGTGAATAGGGCGAGGTAGATGACATCTAGATGTCGCCCTATGTACTACGTTTGCTACAGCGGAAATAGACGACACGCCATTTCTTTAAATAAAATTAATTGGTGCTCGTTTGTATGTACATACATATGTAAATGCATGTGTGTGCACCTTTCTATTAATATCGTTGAATTATTTTAATATCTATTGCAAAATTTTATTCAGACAGGACTAAAAAGTAGAAAATAAATAATATAAAAAAAACTTTTTAATATACAACGCTTTTATAAATGGACTAAAAAGTAGAAAATAATATTTCTCAGTCCCATAGAATTTGTTTTGATAACTTTTGATTTTGAAATTTTAGCAAAAGTCATTATAAACAATCTATGAAATTCAAAATGAAAAGCGTGGGGCGCATGTAATACACTTGAATTGATATGAAAAGTAATATATGTATGTATGTATGTGGGTATATGAATAACGACCGCTTAAAATTGATTTCAAAGTTCTACTTTCGCTGTAGAAATTTTAGGTCTACGTTATGTAGTTTGACTATTGTCAATTAAATCGAATGCTTTGTATTGCATGCGCTCCACGTTTTTCATTTTCAATTTCATAGATTGTTTATAATGACTTTTGCTAAAATTTCAAAATCAAAAGTTATCAAAACAAATTCTATGGGACTGAGAAATATTATTTTCTACTTTTTAGTCCATTTATAAAACCGTTGTATATTAAAAAGCTTTTTTTATATTATTTATTTTTGAAATTTTGTTGCTAACAGTTTCCCGGATTTTATTTGATAAGTAATACATGCTTATATGGGTGTTTCCATGAAAATGTCAACCAGGACTAAAAAAATAAAAACAACTGAAAAGGGTTTTTAAGACGAATTAATAAGAGAAAACTACTCGAATTTTTATATTATAGAAGTATTTCAGCTTATTGGAATTTTAAAACTCAAAAATGGAAGAGTAAAACTGAATGTCTCTTCGACTCAGTTTTCTCTAATGAAATGAACTATTTTCTCTTTCCTATTAACTAAATTAAGAGATTTGAAACATTACAATTACATCTTAAAATCAAATTTGCAATAACAACTAATTATAAAAATGAGAAAAAGGAGAAGTTAGAGCTCGAATAACGGTAATTTTTTGATTTGCTTCTGATAGTATTCTAATGTCGCGTACGTTATGCAAAAACATTGTTTGTCTATGTCATTTGTATATTGGCAGTCGCAGGTAATGCAGATTACAATTCTTAAGCGAGAATTCTTCATGTTAAAGATAAACAGTAAAATTTTCTTTCCAACCGAAGTAAAAATATATTTTATTACCCTTTAAAGTTTGTCACATACGTTATTGTAAGTACGAAAATTTCAATCAAATACATCAAAACCAATGTTAATTGCAAATTTTCCATTTAAATTATTTAGAATAGTTGTAAAACAATGAAATGGTGGCGAGAAGAGTTCTCAATAAATACATTTTATTACTTACGAGAAAAATTGTCGCGTACGTTATGTCGCGTACGTTATTGTTTTTTTTTTATATAAAACTAGCCAGAGATAATTTCTCTTAAAATATGAAAGGATTGTAAAGGTACATTATTTAGCTTAGTTTAGGAATTTTTAAAGAAAAGAAAAACTCCCATGATTCGCAGACTTTCGCATATATGCGTGTTTCCATGAAAATGTAAACCGAAAATGCAAGCAAATGAATTCAAACGGCTTTATAACTTTAAGTTTCGTATTCAGATGGCGGAAAAAGGTTTTGAAAACGCGAAACGGTGGAGAGAAGAACTGAAAAAATTTAATTTAGTATGTGTTACTAGTAAAAATATTGTATGGGGGAAAAATCTGTCGCGTACGTTATTATATTTTTTTTTAATAAAAACTAACCAGAGATAATTTCTATCAAAAAATGGAAGGATTGTAAAGGTACATTATTTAGCTTAGTTTAGGAATTTTCAAAGAAAAGAAAACTCTCATGATTCGCAGACTTTCGCATATATGAATATGTGCCTCAAAACCACTTCTTTTTTTGTCGCGTACGTTATCACCTGGTTTTGAACGGATATTTTATGCTTATTTTTTTCTCAAACATAGTACCCTTTGGTTGCAACATAACCGTAATCTTTTTTTTGATAGATTTACGTTACTCTATAAGCGCACGAATGTCGCGTACGGCTGTATGGAAACACCCATATGGAAAAAGTGAAAAAATACGTCACCAAAAAGAAATTCTCAAAAATCAAAGAGATTTTGAAATTTGCACTTCATTGTATGGGCACACCCAAAAATGCTCCAAAGATTTTGAATAAAAAGTTCAAATTTTGATAAAAACTTGATTAATTTTCCCAAATTTTGTATAAAGTTAAAACTGTAATTTATATGGTTTTGGTTAAAGCTTAGACGATATATTTGTAGAAAAATAACAAAAAAAAATAGCTTTCGTCTCGCGGGACGACTATTTTAAAATTAAATTATTTTCGTCTTCTCGTAATAATTATATGGGACTTTTATTTTTTTCGTCTCGCGGTACGTTTATTTCAAGACGGAAATTATTTAAGTCTTCTCATAATAATTATATGAGATTTATATATTTTTTCATATCTCGGGACTTTTATTTCAAGACGAAAATTATTTACGTCTTCTGGTAATAGTTATATGGGACTTTTATTTTTTTTTTTCGTCTCTCGGGACGTTTATTTCAATACGAATAGGATTTGCGACTTCTCATATAATTTTACGGGATTTTTTTTTTTCGTCTCTAGGGAAGTTTATTTCAAGACGGAAATGATTTACGCAGAGACCGAAATTAACAGTTATTTTGTTTTAAAGTGACCTTGGCCAAATATTGATATAAGTCATTTCCTGATAACAAACAAACCGATTATCCAAATAGCTTTAAAACTCGAATATCTAAACGAGAAAAGCGACCTATTGAAAAAAATTTCAATAAAAAATATTATTTCATTACCACAGAACAAACCTTGGGTCAGGTATATGAATTTCTTTTCTATTACATTATACAAAAATATAACCTGCTTTCGTTATTTCTGTTTGAAATTTTATTCCGTCCGCTCTCATTTGCTACCAATTTTTTTAATTTGGATAAGCGGTTTGGTTATTATCAGGATATGACTTTAATAAATATTATTATTCGGTCCCTGGATTTACGTCTTCTCTTAATAATTATATGGGACCTTTATTGAAATTATACTTCTTAATTGAGTTCGGACATTTGACGCGCTAAACATTTAACGCCACGGTAGTTCATGTAATCATATATGTATCGTTCGTTCGATTTTCAAAAATGTGATGTCAAGTTAAAGGGCTTTGCTTTTACATGGTTTTAGTTTATTGCAAAGGGTTAGCAAATCAATATCCAATAATCGAGCTCGGAGATATTTGCGTTTAATTTCGCGAAATCGGCAGTACATGTACCGATTCTATTCCATCTAAGAGAAAACATGGGACATAAATCATTGTCATCTTGAAATAAACGTCACGAGAGGCGAGAAAAATAAAAGTCGCATATAATTATTATGAAAAGACGTAAAAAATTTCCATCTTAAAATAAACGTCCCACGAGATGAAAAAATATAAGAGGCCGCGTAATTATTATGAGAAACGTAAGTAAATCATTTCCGTCTTGAAATAAACGTCCCGCGAGATGAAAAAAAAAATTAAAGTCCCACATACATACATAATTATTATGAGAAGACGTAAATAATTTTCGTCTTAAAATAAACATCCCGAGAGACAAAAAAAATTCCATATAATTGTTCTGAGAAGACGTAAATCATTTGGTTCTTGAAGTAAAAGTCCCGAGAGCCGAAAAAATATAAAAAAATAGAAAAACAGCATATTATTATGAAAAAACCGCCTTAAAATAAACGTCCCACGAGACGAAACAAAATAACTATCCCATATAGTTATTACAAAAAGACGTAAATAATTTCCATCTGAAAGCAATCGTCCCACGAGACGAAAAAATATATTTCTCGTAAATAATTACTATACAAGGACAACAAGGCGACGCTTTTGATCTCAAATATTAGGATAATTATTATTTTAGGTCTATGATTTATACTTATACTTTATGTCAGAGTTCGGTCTCTCACCTTCGTACGAGGACGTGAACGTATCAAATATTCTCTATTGATTCTGG
>NW_023458752.1:11897-14921 GCF_013731165.1 Rhagoletis pomonella
AGTCGGGTTTCCTCATCAATCTAAGCAATTTGGTGTACATTTTCATTAAGATATACACCAACAAACGTTTTCCAAACTAGATTTGTAAAAGTTCCTAGTTTATGTATTACTAATAACAATAATTATATTTTTTTTATATTATGTGCTTTTTATAAACGTAAAACACAAAATAATTACTATAGCTGGTGTTTGGTTTCAAACTCGGACAAACTAGACAAATTAATCAGATTTTATTTTTAATTGGATTAACGTTTAATGTTTTAAATTAATTAATCGTAATCGCAGCCAGCGATTAACGATTAAAAAAATGTTATCATTAATCGTACAGTTGATTACGACTAATTAATTTTAATCGTCAAACGCGATTAACATTTTATTCGTTTTCCCATACTGACTGAAAATTTCATATTGCATATCTCTTCAAATCTTTGGGGTAAAGCACTCAAGCTTGGTATGGAAATACATATGTATGTATGTATGTGAAACTAATACCATACTCATGGAGAAAAATGAGAGTTATTGGAAAAGGTGGTGTGGCAACTCCCATGCAAATTAATTTTTCTATGCTGCATATCTCTGGAGGTGTTTATTGCAGAGGACTGGAACTTGGCACCGAGATGTGTATACAAAAATAATTCCATACTCATGGAGAAAAATTTGCGTTATTCGAAAAGGGGACATGGTTCCTCCCGTACAAATTTACTGTTTTATACTGCTTATCTCTAGTGGTGTTCATGGTAGAGTACTGGGACTTGGTACTGGGGTATGTAAAATCAACTCTAAATTCATGGAAGAAGATTAGGGTTATAAGGAAAAGGGGCGTGGCACTTCCAGTACAAATTTACTTTTTCTTGCCACATATCCCTGGAAGTATTTGTGGAAGAATACTCGAACTTGGTATGGAGTTGTGTATACAAAATGTATCAATTGCTCATGAAAAAAATGTGAGTTATTAAAAAAGGAGGCATGTCGCCTCCCATACATACTAAAAACTTTTTAATACATATCTCTGGAAGGATAGAAAATCTCTCGAAGTATTTTAAGTTTGTTATGGAGATTTATTTTATAAGTGCCGTACTGACAGAATAAATTTCATTAAATGGAAAAGGGAGAGCCGGGTTCGGCCTTATAATCTAAAGCTCTCTTGAGGCATTTGCTACAGTAATGAGAGGTGGTATTTTATCAAGGCCAGGTTACTAAATTGGAGTTGGAAATATTAGAACCCGCCGTGGCACCTCCAAGAAGGTTACACGTTCACGCGTCGTATACCTGGAACCATTTTAAGGTAAACTTAGAGGGATTGATATCTTTCGTATGCCTAGCGCGGAGACGAGATTTTATAATTTCATAGTTTTAAACGGCCTAAATACCTTAACTCGCTTAAAAAATAACGAGCTATAACGAAATGGGCACAGAAATAAAATCTAACATCATTAAATTATTTTTCATATTTGTATAAAAGCGCGGGGTGAAACCCGCGGGTATAAGCTAGTACTTGCATAAATGATTTCATTCGATTTGAAGTGCAGAGCGCAAACTTTCGATGATCCAGTTAGTTTAACACCACACGCATTCATCCACTCCCTTCTTTGCGTAACATCTGTTGGCACACGAAACATACCTACCTCATTGTTGTGGGTGCTTCTGCATAAACAGGAAGTATCTGGCATTTTAAACGATTTTTTTTCTTTTTTGATTTGAAATAAAATGTTTGTTTGTTTTGAAATTAATTTATAATGTTGCTAGTTTGGGTTAACGCAATGACACAACCGTTGTCATATAAGCGTACAAAAAATAAATATGTCATATATTGATTTCACTTTGCTTATTACACTATGGATGAAATATTCTTTTTTTGAGATCATGAATAAAAAGTCGTAGTTTTGCTTTAAAACTCAAAATAATTTGCGACAAATCAAAAACATTTTTATTCTCTCCTTGTAAAGACAAACTCAAGTTTTGCTAATGTTCCATCATATCGGTAAAGAACATTGAGTCAGAAAGCCAATTTTCATTCTCCAATTGCGGGTAGTAATGTTCTGATCTCAGTTTGCGTGTGTGTATTTAAAAAGAATAAAATAAAAAAAAACAACACAATGGAAAAGAATGTCCAGCAAAGAAATATGTATTTTAAAAAGTAAAAAGAGCCAAAATGTTCTTAGCAAGGAGAAAGCCGCATTTGGCTCAAAGCCGCTTTGTCCACCGTTGGAATAGTATCTCTAGCCACACCAACTTTCCGCGAATGTTAAGGCTGGTTTTCACTATGTCAAATCCAGTGGCATTTGTCGTCAAATAAGTGAAAACACATTGTCAAATGAGATTCAAAAGCGGTTTATCGATTGATTTTGATCAGGAAAGATCTTTAGTCGTGTACATGCGCTGCTCGATCGGCTATCTGTCAGTTTTTGGCCAGTAATATCATCGGTAAAGGTATGGAAAAAGGAGATAAAGTAGTGTCAAAATATGTCGCCAAATTTTGGCTTCAAAATATGACAAAGTGAAAACCAGTCTTTAGAAGCAGCATTTACATTCACTTATGAACGAGAACGACAGCACTGAATGTTCGCGAACGTATCGATGCAACTTGTAGCTACATATCGAGCCCTAACCGCCAAAATAACGTAAGCGACATTTTTTCAAAATTTTCTTTTTGATGCAGAAATATTCCTAGAGCATCTAGATGCATTTCTGCATCAAAAAGAAAGTTTTGAAAAAATGTCGCTTACGTTATTTTGGCGGTTAGGGCTCGATATATAAACGCACGCTTTTTGGTCCACCAATACATGCGCGTGTGAACAACAGCGGAAATTTTTTCTACCTAACATTCGCGAACGCGAACGATCTGGGCGTGTTTTATGCTTATCGTCCGAACCAGAATCAATAGAGAATATTTGATACGTTCACGTCCTCGTACGAAGCTTTATGTTGCATTTCCAGTGCCTTCCATCTTCTTTTCTTCCAAAAACTCCTACTCCTCTTCGCTCTTCTTAAAAAGGAGTATTTCGGATATTGTAAATTCGTCCT
>NW_023458752.1:15021-21490 GCF_013731165.1 Rhagoletis pomonella
TTCGCTCTTCTTAAAAAGGAGTATTTCGGATATTGTAAATTCGTCCTCAATTATGTTACATAAAAAAGGGTTTATGAAGTATGCAAACGTACATTCAAATAATTTCAAATCGGTAAATCTTTTTTTCAAAATCTGCTTATAAATCATGTGCAATATTTTTTTCCAGCCATGGAAAATGATGAAATCATAATGTAATAAACAAAGTGAAATCAATACTTGACGTACGCTTATTTGAAATTTTAAATGTAAACAATTCGTATATTTGTTAATATTAAACCTCTTTCAGCTTTGTTTCACGTATGGTACGATGAAGCATATAACAAAAGCTACATACATATGTATGTACGAATGCGTTACGGCTTAGCGAATTCAAACACAACTTCTTATATTGCGAATTCATGTTGGTATAGAAAATATTCCCATACCCCTGAATAGAGTCATCGTTGCGTTGGCAAGAGAAGAGGTATAACTAATGGGACCAACTACTTCATAGTTCAAAGAAGTACAGGTTAGGTTGGATTAGGTTAACGCCACGAACCGATTACCAAATTTCGAATGCGGCTAATTTCTATCCAGCTCAGTGTTAATTCAGAAGAGCGAGCCAAAATCCTTCCATCTTAGCCTCGCGAAGGTTGGACAGTGTAAAAAAAAGTGTGGAGATGATTTCACTTCATCAGCTGATACAAAAGGGATTAGTTGAAATTTCTAGTCTTACCGAGTGAATATCAATCGCGTAATGGCCTGTCAGAACCCCCTTCACTAGCTCTTGAGAGGTAACGTGGTATTCGGCACCTTTAAGGCGTAACGATGGGTCACTTGTGTCTTGTGTCGCTTTCTTTTGTCTATTTTATTATGTATTTAATAGAATATGCGATTTCATTATAGCAAGTGCGATAGTTACGATAGTGCATGATAGTCTAGCGCTCTCCGAGCTCACACTAGGCCCAACCCATCCAAGAGTGTACCGCAGGAGGACAGAGGCGTCCGTAGTTGCTCCTTATCTGGGGATAACGTTTTAACGGTGCCTTTCCAACGCCAGGTCATCAGCCACGCAGTTTTCCGCGATGTTACTGTGACCCGGCACCTAAACTAGAATAAGTACCTAAAAAGTACTCTGGCGCGATGGATAAAGAAGTCAGATATTCCTTTACCGATTTCTAATGCACCATCACACCCTTTAGAAGTGAGTCTACCGCTTCCTTGATGGCAGCTATTTCTACCTGAAAGACACTGCAGAAGTCCGGAGCCTTAGTAACCTTAGTAGGTAGAGATAGCTTCTGGAAGGCATTTCAGAGGCGCTGTAATCTATGTGTTCAGGGCGAAGTCAAAGCCCCCATAAATCCAGAGTGTTACCACCCGCTTTCCCTTAGCCTAATAGCAGTTCGTGCTACTACAATTCTGTCTACAATATCCTCAGGCGCCGTGTTCAACGTGACGTTAAGCGCCAGTGTAGGTGTGGTTCCTAATGCTCCACTCATTCCTTATTTACAAGTGTAGCTTTCTCTAGCGGGTTCTACCAGATAAGGGCTCCGTGAAACAATATCAGCTTAAATCTGGTTCTATAGAGATAACGAATTAGCTTTTACCGATAGCTAGTTTTGCTGAGATTTACTGCGAAGCCACTCTTGATCGCCCACCTAGTTACCAGTATCAGGTAACCTTAAGGCAGAAAAAAAGGGTGTATAGAAACCGTCCCTTAACCAAAAGATTCACATAATCTACATAGGCGGGCACCCAACATACCACTTTTTCAGTTCCTCCAGAAGGTCGTTTACAACCGCAACGCAGAGCAGGGAAGGAAGAACATCACCTTTTGGAGTACCCATATTGTCTCTGCAGTGCAGTGCTGGCGCTCCCCCACTCCGCCGCGACAGTTCGGTCACAAAGTAAGCAGTAGATAAGCCTTATTAGGTTGCTTTTAACCCCCCGATTATGAATAGACTTGACTATTGCCTCTGGAGTGACATTGTTGAAGGCTCTCTCGATATCGAGGAAGGCCCCGACTGTTTCTTCTGACCACTTTAGCAATGTGTGCAGAGTGCTATCCACCGACCTTGCAGTAAGCATGTTGAGTTCTTGAAAGATAGTCACGAAGAATCGCGTTTCTTTTGTACAGGTCTATCCATCTCTCTAGCGGTTTTAGCAAAAACAAAGACAGACTGATAGGCCTAAAATCCCTAGGAGAAACATGAGAGCCTTTTCCGGCCTTCGGGATGAACGGAAAAGTGCCAACCTTCCAAGCCTCACGCAGTTCGCCAGTTGGATGCAATCGGTCCCCGGCGACTTTAATTATTTGAACGAATTTATCGCCCAAGCCATGTTACGATGAAGTACAAAATATTGCAAAGAAGTACATTTGACTGTACTTCGAAGTACGAAGTACAAGAACTAAAAAAGGAGTACTGTACTTCCGAAAGAAGTACGGTTGGTCACATTAGGTATAACTGTTCTGCGTTGGGAACACCAAATGGAGCTTACTTATAGTGATTTCGTTTCTTCAAAAAAATGTTGCCCTTCCACGGTGCAAATTGTATTTGGTGCTACAGGGTTGAGCCCTGTTAAAGGGTATCACTGCAAATTTAGTCCTTATTCACACACGAAAAGAGAAAGCGGCAATCAAAAGGTGACATTTTTTGGTAGAAACGAAAACACCATTAGTGTCACTGCTGAGTGGAAGATCGACCTATCTCGGCAGCCAGTTCGAAAACGCCCTATCTCAAAAAACTTTTCAACAACCCTCTATTTCAGAATTTAGTTGAAGAACGCCCTATTGCAGAATTTGATTGAACCGAGTTCTGAGATAGGCCGTTCTTCAACCCGCATTGCACTAGAAATTTCCTGATTTTATCGATTTTAGCAAATAAATTAGTCATTAAAATCGTATATTTTTTGTGAATTACTATTTACTGATATTTACACATATAAATAGTATTGACGAAGGTACAGAAATCGCACTTGGCTGCTTTGTCTCGGAAACAATATGCCAGTACGCAGAATGTCCCCATCTCAAAAGATTTCCCCATATATGTATATACATAAACATTAAGATTACCATCTATTATTACTAAATTGGCGAAAGTATAAATTTTATGCGATACTTCACATCTGTTTGGCGCACTGCGGTTGTAGTTATTGGACGTTATTTTCACTATATGCCTTTGCACTCATGCATTTGAGAACATACCCACACTTTGATCATTACCTCTCATCTGATCAAATAGCAGGTAACATCTTTGATGGATCGAAGCGTCTTCTCTTGGCATTAATCTTATCTTACTAATCTTACTAATATTATAAATGTGAAAGTTTGTATGTTTGGATGTTTGGGAAATCATCACGCAGAAACGACTGAACGGATTTGCATGAAATTTTGTACGCGGATAGCCCATGACCTAGATTGGAAAATAGGCTGCTCTTCTTAAAAGTTGCCACCTGTTAAAAATGTTTCATTAAATTAATACGCGGAAACGACTAAATGGATTTGCATGAAATTTTCCAAGCAGATAGCTTATGACCTACAGAGGAAAATAGGCTAATTTTTTGGAAGGGTTGCCACCTGTTAAGAAAGTTTAATTTATTTAATACGCGGAAACGACTAAACGGATTTGCATGAAATTTTGCACACAGATAGCTTATGATCTAGGTTAGAAAGTAGGCTACTTTTTTTAAAAGTTGCCACCTGTTAGAAATGTTTAATTTTATTAATACGCGGAAATGAGTGAACTGATTTGCATGAAAGTTTTCACTAAGTTAGCTTATGAGCTAGGTTGAAAAATAGGCTACTTTTTTAAGATTTACCACCTACTAAAAAAGTTTAATTAAATTAATTTGCGGAAAAGTCCGAACGGATTTGCATGAAATTTTGCAAGCAGATAGCTTATGATCTACAGTGGAAAATAGGCTAATTTTTTGGAAGAGTTTCCACCTGTTAAAAAAGTTTTAATTAAATTAATACGCGGAAACGACTGAACAGATTTGCATGACAATTCGCACAGAGATAGCTTATGACCTAGACTGGAAAATAGGCTACTTTTTTAAGAATTGCCACCTGCTTGAAAATGAAATTTTGCTCAAAGGTGGTTTATGACCTGTAGTGCGATTCACTACTCTATTTTAACAACACTTGTTATCGTTATATCAACTAAACAAGAATTTTATCGATTTTGCTATTCAGAAAACGTTTCCTTAACAACACCGGCCTTCGAAAAATCAGCTGTTATCGTTTACGATTCGGCTATTGCTAAATTGTCGACATCTCAATTGGAGTTGTCAATTTTGTGTTAGCGTAAATATCTAAACAAATAAAAGTAACTTAATACGAAAAAAAGGAGTAAATACAAATTAGAGATGGCTTTCGAATTTGTAGCTTTAAGCTTGTCTCAAAACGAGCCAGAGACAAATTTTTCAACGGTGGATCGGCGTTTTCTGCGGGATATTGATAATCCCCTAGAACTCCCACCTTCAGAGTTCCGGAAGCTTTACCGTGTGCGTCCAGGCATGGTGGCGGACGTGGTTGAACGGCTGGAAGACCTTTTAAAAGGTTCACGAATTACAGCGATATCGGCTGAAAAACAGGTAAAGCATTAAATATTTACTTTTAATAAAGTTTTACATGTGTCAATAAATTCACTTTTGTTTTGAAAGGTTCTGTGCGCTTTGCGATTCTACGCCACGGGATGTTATCAACGGCCCGTGGGGGAACAATGGGGAATTTCACTGAGTCAGTCATCAACCAGCCGCTGCATACACAAGGTAACCGAAGCCATCAATAGCCGCTTATTCTTGTCGGAAGTGAAGTTCCCCATGACCCAAATAGAACGTCAAGCTGCCAAGGAAGCGTTTTCCTTAGCTCCTGCGCCTTTTGTCGGAGGAACCATCGGGGCGATCGACTGCACCCACATATCCATTTTGGGTCCTAAAAATAATGAGGAAGCATACGTTAATCATCATGGATATCACTCCATAAATGTGCAAATGGTAAGCAAAGCATTTGAAATGAAGTATAGTGTTAATTGTTTATTGTGTTTGCTATAGATATGTGACCCAAATCTTAAAATCCTGAACGTGAATGCCAGGTATCCGGGAGCAAGACATGATTCCTATATTTGGAGCTCTTCCGCTGTGCGACAAGTCATGCAGCGAGCGTTTGAAAATGGAAACCGCAATATGTTTTTGATTGGTATTTATTTTTGTTAATTTATTTTAAAATATAATACTAAAAGATGTTTCTTTAAGGGGATTCTGGATACCCATTAGAGCCATGGCTCCTTTACCCAACCAGCCAGAAGGGTCACCAAAATTTCGGTACAATGAAGCGCTCTGCAAGGCACGGAACCCGATTGAGAGACTCTTTGGCGTCCTTAAAGGAACGTGGCGATGCTTATCACAACAAAGGGTTCTGTTGTATGACCCCGCTTTCGCTGGTAAAGTCGTTAACGCGTGTGCAGCCCTTCATAACATTCGTTTAAGTGAGCGGTCAATTAGCGATCCTATTGTAAATTTTTCAACAGATTTTGAGAATTCTGACAGAATTTTCGAAAGCCCAAATGCATCATCTTCCACTGCAAAACGTGTACAAGAAAGATTGATTACAAACTTCTTTTCCTAAAATTTGTATGATTACACTTCTAAGGGCCGTTTTCTGAAGTAACCTTTAACTTGAAAGCTCACTATATATTTAAAGGTTGGATTAAAAATAAAGCTATGTCTAAAGTTAAGCATTTCTATTATCGGTTTTTGACGTATGTATGTTTCCTGGTTGTAAATCAATTTAAAACCGACAAAAAAATGATTTACTTTAGACACTATCATAAACTTTAATGCAACCTTTAAATATAAAGTGAGCTTTAAAGTTACAGGCTACTTGAGAAAACGGCCATAACAGTTCAAAAAATTAAAGCTTAGAATCAAATATTTATAAGTACATACTTTATTAAAAATGTAAATATCACACGGTATTTTTGCCTTAATGGTATATTAAAATTAGTCACACTAGATCATAAGCTTTCTTCTTATTTCTTATGTTAAATTTTCCCCTGAATCCAAACATGCAGTCAGAGATTTAGAAAGTAAATCCGTTTCGAGGTATATATAAATTTCGGTTTTTTGAGAACTGAAACAAGTTCACTCATTGAATTTAAATTTCTTTTTATACCAGTAAAGCTTTTACATTTGCTATCATTTATTTCAACATTATTGATTTATTGCCAAATTTGAATATGCATGTTGGCATAGATGATAGCAAATTTAACAAGCTTCACTAGTAAAAAAAGAAATTTACATTCAAATTTATATATACCTCGACAACGGATTTACTTTCTAAATCTCTGACTGCATATTTGTATTCAAGGACAAATTTTACATAAAAAAAAGATGTTAAAACGCCACAGGTCAGATTTCTTGTAAACTGTTATTATCAATTAAATTTAATAATTTATTTTTGAGCTTTAGGTCGTATGTTAAATAAAAC
>NW_023458752.1:21590-26657 GCF_013731165.1 Rhagoletis pomonella
ATTAATACGACTTCGTTTTCATTGACAGTTCATCAAAAAAAGTAAAAATTCACAATGGTATGGTATGAAATAAAGTTAAGATAACAAAGTAAAGAAGAAAAGTGAATAATACCCAACATTCTCCCCCACTAAGAACGAATGTTCTTAAACCTGGTAGTCTTGGTTGTCATGCACATCAGGTTGTTCTTGGTCTGGATTTGTAGGTTCCATTATTGGCAGCAAACACACTTTTGTAATAGGACGCTTCAGGAGTTTACCATTGCATAAAAGAGTAACCACTCTTACTAAACTATCTGTTCCGGTATGGACTTGAAGTATTCGCGCTAATGGCCAATATCCTGGAGCACTTCGTTCATGCTGTAGCAAAACAACGTCACCAACTATCAGATTTCGATGAGTTTGAGACCATTTTGAGCGAGACTGGAGGGTATGAATATATTCACCACTCCATCGTTGCCAGAAATGTTGTTTAAGACGTTCAACTAACTTCCAGCGACTCAGAGCGTCAACCTTGTGAGATAAGAGACTCTTCAGAAACGCATGTTGTTGGTTCGCCGACAAGAAAGTGTGCAGGAGTTAATGTTTGGTTTTCGTCAGGGTGGCTTGGTAAAGGGCACAATGGTCGCGAATTTAGACAGCTTTCAATTTGAGCTAGCAGTGTGATAAGCTCCTCAAAGGTAAGAATGCGGTCTCGCATTATTCGCCGGAGATGATGCTTAGCCGATTTCACACCGGCTTCCCACAAACCTCCAAAGTGGGGTGAAGCGGGAGGAATAAAGTGCCAAATAGTTCCTTCATTGGCTAGCCCCGCTGCCAAATATTCAGGCAACTCTAATTTTTGACGTTCGAAGCAAAGTTTAAGTTCTTTGTCAGCGCCAATGAACGTAGTTCCACAGTCAGAATACAGGTCAGTGCAGCGTCCTCTTCTAGAAATAAATCTCCGATAAGCCGCAATAAAAGCCTCGGTTGTTAGACTGGATACTGCTTCCAGATGAATAGCTTTCGTGCACATGCAGACAAAAAGACAAATATAAGCTTTAACAGCAGAAGATTTTCGTAGTGCAGAATGCTTTATTAAAATCGGCCCAGCATAGTCAAGTCCGCTGTGTTTGAATGGCCTGGTAGGTTGAAGTCGAACGGCCGGTAAGTTACCCATTTTTTGTTCATGCATTTTGGCAATGTACCTGACACACACAAGGCACTTTCGGAGAACTGATCTGGCCAGGCTTCGGGATGATAAAATCCAAAACCGCCGCAGAACATATGTCATCATTAATTGCACCCCACCGTGTAACGTTTGGTGATGAGCATCTGTAAATATAAGTAACGACAGTGGGTTGTGCTTAGTAAGTAAAATTGGATGTTTGGTTTCGAAGGTAGTGTTAGCCTTCGAAATTCGGCCTCCGACTCTAAGTAGGTTATTTTCATCAAGAAACGGAGCGAGTTGAAGAATCCTATTGTTGTTGCTCAGAGTGTTTTTCTTTGATAAGCAGTTTATTTCATTTACGAAGTCTACTTTAACAACTGTGATAAGTGCGCGGTTTATTTCGCATGATTTTAAAAACCCTGTCTCGTGGCCTTTGTTCTCTTCGTTCTTTTGTTTGAGCACAGCTGACTTGAGAATGTTGTAGAACCGGAGTATGTACGCAGTAATACGGAGAAGTTTAGAGAGGCTGGAGTATTTTGTAATCAGAGAGTAGTATTCAACATCTTTTGACGTTAAAGCAGTGTTGTGTAAACTGACGTCCGATCGTCGTTCCTCGAGATTTGTCTCCAAAGCGTTATTGAGTTTAGGCCAGTGCGATTGTGCTGATATTAACCAGGGCGGTCCACTCCACCACAGAGTGTGTGTACGAAGTTTAGAAGGTGTTAGGCCTCGAGTTAAACAGTCGGCTGGATTTTCGCTTGTAGGAACGTATTTCCATTGAGATGTTGCCCATCGATTAGAATAGCTCCGAATCCAACTTAAAACAGTCGTGCTATCTGTCCAGTAGTAAGAATTTTCAAGGCTCGATCCAAAATAGGTTTTGACTTTTGCCATTAATTTCACCAGTAAGGTAGCTGCACATAGTTCAAGACGTGGAATTGAAAGGACCTTGAGTGGCGCTACCTTCGTTTTTGATTGTATTAATGTTGTAGAGATAGCGCGATCTGTATAAACTACTACATATACTACAGCACCATAAGCTGCCTGAGAGGCATCGCAAAACCCATGTAAGTCAACTGTGCTTGCTTGATTGTAGCCCAACCATCTAGGTATCTTGATTTGTTCTAGCTCTTTCAAATTGTCACGATACCGAATCCATTCTGAATGAAGTTTTGGTGGAAGGGGATCTTGCCAGCCTAATCCTTCCAACCACAGCTTTTGAAATATAATTTTGGCTACGATAGTGGTAGGTGCGAGCCAACCTAAAGGGTCAAAGAGTTTGGCCGCATCTGACAGAAGGCTGCTCTTAGTGATCGTGGGAGCAAAATTAAAGTCGATTTTGAAGCAAAATTGGTCCTCCTTTGTTTCCCAATACAGCCCTAGCGCCTTAACGAAATTCTCAGAAGTTAATTGAAATGAGTCGTGCTTATCGCGGTATTCCATCGGAATGAATTCTAAAAATTCTAGCGAGTTAGAATTCCATTTTCTTAAATTGAAGCTCCCACTTTTACATAGCAGAGTAAGTTGTTTGTTTAATTCTGTCGCCTCTTGAATTGAATCGCAACCAGAAAGTATATCATCAACGTAGCTGTCATTTAAGAGAATTTTGCTCGCAATGGGAAAGGAGCTCTGCTCATCATTTGCGAGCTGATGCAACACACGTATGGCTAAATAAGATGCAGAAATAGTACCATAAGTAACGGTGCACAGCTTATAAATTTTTATGGTTTTAGTAGGGTCTTCTCTCCAAAGAATGCATTGAAAATGTTGGTGCTCATTACTTACGTTGATCTGCCGAAACATTTTCTCCAAATCAGCTGTAAATGCTATTCTGTGACGTCTCCATCGCGATAGAATATACGGTAAGTAATTTTGTAGTGCAGGTCCAGCAGCAAGTTCTGCGTTGAGCGAAGTCTGCTCCGGATGATGATTTCCACCGTCAAATACTATTAGTTTTGTAGTGCTGCTGCTTTCTCTTAAGACGCCATGATGACAGAGAAAATATGAATTATCTGGAAGGTCCTTCGGATACTCGCCTATCTCTTTCATATGCCTTAGACTTACATACTCATCCATGAACCTCTTGTAAAGCAGTGCAAACTCCGGTTGTAATTTAAATCGTTTTTCAAGCTGGCTTAGTCTTCGAAGTGCGTTGAAGTGAGTGTGACTAAATGACGGTAGTTCTGCTTGGAGAAAAAAACTTTTAAAGGGCAAAAGTACGGTATATCGTCCGGTTGCGTCGCGCGAGTGGGTTTCTAAAAAAATGTTTCTCAACTGCGGCTTCCTCAGTTGACATCGGTCGAGTTTCTATCAGGTCTTCCTGTTCCCAAAACAAACGTAGCTGGTCATCGAGAGAAAATAAATTGACGGAAAGACTGCAGTCATTAAGACTTGATTTTATCGGACCCGAGATCATCCAACCAAAATATGTTTCTTGTAGTAATAAACCATTGTCGCACTTGATCATTCCAGAAAGCAAAATGTCGCAGTATAAATCCGCACCCAAAATAAAATCAATTTTAGCTGGTGAACTGAAATTGGGATCGGCGAGAAAGACGCTGGGTAAGGTTTTCAGATAACTTGCTTCTATTGCTGCCGGAGTATAAGTTGTAACCTTGGGTAATAAAAGAAAGTGGCATTCAAGGTCAAACAGGTAGTTATAATGTGAACGCAAATTAAGTTTGACAGCTTTTCTTGCAATAAAAGATTGTGACCCTCCGATGCCCGATACATTTGCATTTATGTTACGCGTCTTCAATCTTAGCAATTGGGCTGCATCTTCAGATATAAAAGAAGTTTGCGCTCCTTGATCGACAAGAGCCTTGAAATAAAATTTCCTACCGGGTGTTTCCACTATTATGCGAACGGTAGCTAGGAGTACCTTTGTGCTCACATGAGTAAATAGAGAGTGCAGTTTAGCTATCGATGCGGACCCAGCTCCGATATTACTAAGAGAATTAGGTGAGACGGTAGCTGGATTGTTCTTATTCGTAATGGAGTTTCCAATAAAGAAATCGTTATGAAGAGGAGTATGATGCGACTCTCCGCAAACTTTGCAACGTGATTTTGTTGTACAATTACTGCAGGTGTGACCCTTACCTAAGCAGTTAATGCACAATTTGTTTTGCTTGACAAACTCTTTTTTGTCAGCTGCTGAGAATGCAGCGAATTTAAAACATTTGTATACAAAGTGATTTCGATGGCAGCAGAGACAACTGGTATCTGATGTGTTAGTAGTTGTTGCTGTATGAATGTTTGTGTGAGATTTTCGACGGAATTCCTTGTTTGGTGTTGTAGTACTTTTCTGCTGCTTCGCTGAAGGAATGTCTTCTTCGACAAATTCCAATGCTTTGTACGTAGAATCTAGGAATTTGAGAAAAGATTTGACTAACGGAATTTCATTACTTCCATGAAGAGATTGCTCCCATTCCTTTCTCGTTTGCTTATCAATTTTTTGAATTAGCAAGAACATAAGGATGGGGTCCCAGTTAGAAGTGTCAACTTCCAATGTTCTTAAAAGCGCAAGGCAATTACGCGTAATATCCAACAATTGTTGTATGCTATGCAGACGTCCGTCCGTAGTTTGTGCATTAAACAATTTTCTTACAATTTGGTCTACGAGTTTGCGTTTGTTGTGGTATCGATTCACTAGTGCGGACCAGGCTGGTTCGTAACTAGCATTTGTAGCTGGATACTCCTCTACCATTTCCTTGGGAGTTCCAGTGCATGAACCTTTTAAGTAAAAATATTTCTGTACCTGTGTAAGGGTAACGTTGTTGTGTACGAGCGACAGAAACATGTCGCGGAATGGAATCCACTCCAAGTAGTCTCCGGAAAATGTCGGTAAATCGATCTTTGGAAGGCGGGCGGTAGCTGAAATAGTATCGTTACGAGAGTTGTTAACGGCAAATGTGCTGGCG
>NW_023458752.1:26757-29538 GCF_013731165.1 Rhagoletis pomonella
TGGGAGGGGCCTTGAGTTATCGGACTTACTTTCAGTCTAAGACCATCCTTCCGATATCCGTAGTAAGTGTACTAAATTTCGTTCTGATCGGAAAACCGGTTAAGGAAGTTGCCTATTTTTCAATCCAGGTCATAAACCACCTTTGAGCAAATTTTCATTTTCAAGCAGGTGGCAATTCTTAAAAAAGTAGCCTATTTTCCAGTCTAGGTCATAAGCTATCTCTGTGCGAATTGTCATGCAAATCTGTTCAGTCGTTTCCGCGTATTAATTTAATTAAAACTTTTTTAACAGGTGGAAACTCTTCCAAAAAATTAGCCTATTTTCCACTGTAGATCATAAGCTATCTGCTTGCAAAATTTCATGCAAATCCGTTCGGACTTTTCCGCAAATTAATTTAATTAAACTTTTTTAGTAGGTGGTAAATCTTAAAAAAGTAGCCTATTTTTCAACCTAGCTCATAAGCTAACTTAGTGAAAACTTTCATGCAAATCAGTTCACTCATTTCCGCGTATTAATAAAATTAAACATTTCTAACAGGAGGCAACTTTAAAAAAAAGTAGCCTACTTTCTAACCTAGATCATAAGCTATCTGTGTGCAAAATTTCATGCAAATCCGTTTAGTCGTTTCCGCGTATTAAATAAATTAAACTTTTTTAACAGGTGGCAACCCTTCCAAAAAATTAGCCTATTTTCCTCTGTAGGTCATAAGCTATCTGCTTGGAAAATTTCATGCAAATCCATTTAGTCGTTTCCGCGTATTAATTTAATGAAACATTTTTAACAGGTGGCAACTTTTAAGAAGAGCAGCCTATTTTCCAATCTAGGTCATAAGCTATCCGCGTGCAAAATTTCATGCAAATCCGTTCAGTCGTTTCTGCGTGATGATTTCCCAAACATCCAAACATACAAACTTTCACATTTATAATATTAGTAAGATTAGTAAGATAAGATTAATGCCAAGAGAAGACGCTTCGATCCATCAAAGATGTTACCTGCTATTTGATCAGATGAGAGGTAATGATCAAAGTGTGGGTATGTTCTCAAATGCATGAGTGCAAAGGCATATAGTGAAAATAACGTCCAATAACTACAACCGCAGTGCGCCAAACAGATGTGAAGTATCGCTTAAAATTTATACTTTCGCCAATTTAGTAATAATAGATGGTAATCTTAATGTTTATGTATATACATATATGGGGAAATCTTTTGAGATGGGGACATTCTGCGTACTGGCATATTGTTTCCGAGACAAAGCAGCCAAGTGCGATTTCTGTACCTTCGTCAATACTATTTATATGTGTAAATATCAGTAAATAGTTATTCACAAAAAAAATACGATTTTAATGACTAATTTATTTGCTAAAATCGATAAAATCAGGAAATTTCTAGTGCAATGCGGGTTGAAGAACGGCCTATCTCAGAACTCGGTTCAATCAAATTCTGCAATAGGGCGTTCTTCAACTAAATTTTGAAATAGAGGGTTGTTGAAAAGTTTTTTGAGATAGGGCGTTTTCGAACTGGCTGCCGAGATAGGTCGATCTTCCACTCAGCAGTGACACTAATGGTGTTTTCGTTTCTACCAAAAAATGTCACCTTTTGATTGCCGCTTTCTCTTTTCGTGTGTGAATAAAGGCTAAATTTGCAGTGATACCCTTTAACAGGGCTCAACCCTGTAGCACCAAATACATTTTGCACCGTGGAAGGGCAACATTTTTTTGAAGAAACGAAATCACTATAAGTAAGCTCCATTTGGTGTTCCCAACGCAGAACAGTTATACCTAATGTGACCAACCGTACTTCTTTCGGAAGTACAGTACTCTTTTTTTAGTTCTTGTACTTCGTACTTCGAAGTACAGTCAAATGTACTTCTTTGCAATATTTTGTACTTCATCGTAACATGGCTTGGGCGATAAATTCGTTCAAATAATTAAAGTCGCCGGGGACCGATTGCATCCAACTGGCGAACTGCGTGAGGCTTGGAAGGTTGGCACTTTTCCGTTCATCCCGAAGGCCGGAAAAGGCTCTCATGTTTCTCCTAGGGATTTTAGGCCTATCAGTCTGTCTTTGTTTTTGCTAAAACCGCTAGAGAGATGGATAGACCTGTACAAAAGAAACGCGATTCTTCGTGACTATCTTTCAAGAACTCAACATGCTTACTGCAAGGTCGGTGGATAGCACTCTGCACACATTGCTAAAGTGGTCAGAAGAAACAGTCGGGGCCTTCCTCGATATCGAGAGAGCCTTCAACAATGTCACTCCAGAGGCAATAGTCAAGTCTATTCATAATCTGGGGGTTAAAAGCAACCTAATAAGGCTTATCTACTGCTTACTTTGTGACAGAACTGTCGCGGCGGAGTGGGGGAGCGCCAGCACTGCACTGCAGAGACAATATGGGTACTCCAAAAGGTGATGTTCTTCCTTCCCTGCTCTGCGTTGCGGTTGTAAACGACCTTCTGGAGGAACTGAAAAAGTGGTATGTTGGGTGCCCGCCTATGTAGATTATGTGAATCTTTTGGTTAAGGGACGGTTTCTATACACCCTTTTTTTTCTGCCTTAAGGTTACCTGATACTGGTAACTAGGTGGGCGATCAAGAGTGGCTTCGCAGTAAATCTCAGCAAAACTAGCTATCGGTAAAAGCTAATTCGTTATCTCTATAGAACCAGATTTAAGCTGATATTGTTTCACGGAGCCCTTGTCTGGTAGAACCCGCTAGAGAAAGCTACACTTGTAAATAAGGAATGAGTGGAGCATTAGGAACCACACCTACACTGGCGCTTAAC
>NW_023458752.1:29638-31531 GCF_013731165.1 Rhagoletis pomonella
AGGACGAATTTACAATATCCGAAATACTCCTTTTTAAGAAGAGCGAAAAGGAGTAGGAGTTTTTGGAAGAAAAGAAGATGGAAGGCACTGGAAATGCAACATAAAGCTTTGCCATTGCTTGAATTCCAGCAACAAGTACCAGATTTAAAATATCCGCTGCTGAAAACAGCTGCGTGCCGCATATTTAAAATTGTTGGTGCATTGTATAACTGAGTCTTTGTACTCTATAATGTAGGTCTAACTTGCAAGTTTCTGCAAATATTCTGTTCGCATACTATTTTGGATATTTTCTCTTGTGAGAGAACAGACAACATTTCGCCGGAATTTTGCTGTTGGACATTTTTTACTGGAGATTTTAAACGAACGTACCTATTGATTAACCAACATTTAACAGAACTGTTACGAACGGCTTTAACTGACGTAAAACCAGATTTTGAAAATTTGGCCAAAGGGATTTTTTGAATTTTCTTTAATATCTATCCTACATACATTAGAACAATAATAAAATTAATGTTATTCATTTCCAATAATAATTTTATTTAATAATAAAATTTTTGTTTTTTTTGTGGGTCTTTGTAGCTTTTAGATTTTACATGTGCCTTTTCGGCCTCGGCCTTGCACACCCTTGTAGTATTCTATGCGAAGGCAATTTTGTTAATTACATAAGAGTTGCACCGTTCATTCGATTTTAAAAAACGAGGTACCAAACGAAAGGGCTTGGCCTCTAGATATGCCGTAAGGTTATACATTTTGAATAGCGTTGCCACCTGCTTATAAAATTATTATATTTATGAACGAACAGTCTTGGCCAACAGATGGGAAAGTAGTTAAGCGAAATTTGAACTAAATTTTACTATTTTTAGGTCGTGGCACCTCCCATCTTATATATAAAAAATAAGCGCAAGATTTCAACCAAATTTATACGGCATAGTCGGACTATCATGCAGATGGGTTATGCGAAGTGTGCCCGAATTCGGTCCAGCGGTTCATGATATATGACAGTCTATGTCTGTCACATGAACCACGTAGATACATGAAAACTCGAAAACATAGTGAAAAATTGTTGCCATTATGTGATGTGTTTATTTTTTCTTCGGATAAATTAAGTCAATTATAAACAAGCCTGCAATATAGTAAAAAAAAAAAAAAATCATATAGAAAAATTCCAGGATATTTCATTAATTTTTCACCGGGGTACCGCTAGTTTTTTTATAAAAGTCTGGCCCATTACATAACCAGCACCACACAAGTCCACATTTCAAACTTCGTACAAAAATTCAACAAACTTTGACAATTACACCCAGAAACGTAGCTTTATAGCCCATTAAAGAGCAAATTTCAAGGCGCTAGGAAATCGCGCTGATGTTTTTGGTTGTTCATTTTCTTCCATATAAAGTATGCTCAACAATTTTTTTTATAAGGAAGCAAATGCCTAGCACCGTCAGCAATAAAAATTTATTAAAAATCAGCGCGATTTTCTATTGTCTAGAAATTTCCACTTTAACCTACCAAAATTTAATGGGCTATAGTTTTATAGCAAACTAAAAGTTTTCTAAAAATTCTAAAAAAAGTTTGAAATTTTTTGGGGACTTTGGTAAAATTTGTTAAATTTTTATAATTTTTGTACAAAGTTTGAAGTGTGGATTTATATGGTGCTTGTTATATAATTACGGTGACCATCCGTTCTGTTTTTTGCAGGACCGTACTGTTATTTAAAGGTCTGTCCTGCGTAGTTTTTCAAAACAGAAAACCCCCAAATGTTCTGATTTTTTCCAAGAGTCCTGCCTTTGTCCCGCATTTTCTTCGATATTTTAAAATTTACTTTTCCTAATCGAAATAAAAGCAGTGTAAGTTGGTTTTGAAGGTTCAACTAGTCAATGCGTTCTAAATATT
>NW_023458752.1:31631-35279 GCF_013731165.1 Rhagoletis pomonella
TTTTTCCACTATTTTCAATTTTGTTATGCCAACACAATCAAGCGCAGCTATTCCGCTGCAATTCACTTGATCATGTGGTTGTTGGTATTGTTGGTTTTTGCTAATAATTCTATTTTTAGAATGTTTAACTTTTAGGTGTGTTCGTCCTTAAGTTATTTGTTTTTTGTTATTTTTTGGCCTTATAACAATTATATTCAATAGTTTTTATTGAACTCAAGGCCGTTTTTTAATGAAAATTTTATTGTGGAAAAGCAACAATAATTTGAAAAAATGGTAGAAGTGATAGCTATTTCGGAAATCACCACATTCCTTATCAGACTTGTTTCAGTAGGCTTCGAACCGACGATCCCACTGACTCAGCCAGTTGCCTATGCACCGTGCTAAGTACGCCTTGTAAATTATCGTTTGCTTTTTCCACTATTTTCAATTTTGTTATGCAATTCACTTGATCATGTGGTTGTTGGTATTGTTGGTTTTTGCTACTTATTCAATTTTTAGAATGTTTAATGTAAGTTGGTTTTGAAGGTTCAACTAGTCAATGCGTTCTAAATATTGTACGGATATGCACAATGGGTGACGAGAAATTGAAGACCAGCATCAAATATATTGATAACACTGTTCTACAAATTTTGTGGTAATCGCTTAAGAAAAAAAAAATATTTTCCAAGCCGATTTTCTTTTCAAACAAGCGTTTTCGTAATTTTTTCGAAAAAAGTGTTTTTTGGTACATTTCGGACCTATTCGTCAATGTCTCATGAAAAAATTATCCAATCAACATAAGCGACCTACAAAAATATATTACTTTGCCGATTTCCATGAAAATTATTAGTGTTACAAGCGAACAATTGAAATTTCAATCATTTTCTTTTTACAGTAAATGAAACTCTGATGAGAAATGTAGATGTTACGGAACACAGTCTGCACAAAAAATATATATTTTTGCAAAGAGCCCATCAATACCTTTCGAACTGTTGGTCGTTTCATGAGATATTGAGGAATAACTGAAAAAGTACTAAAAATACGTTTTTCGAACAAATCTCGAAAACACTTCTTTGAAACCATGGGTATTTTTTCGTGTTCAACAACCCAAAGTTTGCCTAAAAAATTTGCTTTACAGAGGTTCATATTTCGTGTAAAGTAATATGTAATATGCGTTGTTATAATTATGTAAATATTCATTTATAAAAGATTAATACAAATGAAGCAAATGTGATTTATGTTTAAAGTTTAAAATTGGATTAATAATTAAGAAATATACCATCTTCGTTATTTGAATAGCGCATCCTTTTAATACTTAGTAGGTACAGTTCTCGTTTTGTTTGTTTAATATTCATTAACTTTTTATAAGAATATAGCATATTCTACCTCTACATCCCATTTTAAAAAATTTGTGAAAATTAAAAAAAATAAACATAGGGGCGACAATTTTTTTTTGTTGACGGTGCTGCGCATTTTCTTCCATATAAAAATTTTGTCAAGCATACATTGTATGGTAAAAAATCAAAAAAAGGGTACGCTGCTATTCAAATGACGAGGAATGTATATATGTAGTATATTTTTGTTAATTTTATACAACGCAATTATATGTAGGTAAATTTTTTTGAAAAATTGTCCTGCATTTTCAAAATATATGTATGGTCACCGTATATATAATGCACTAGACTTTTCTGAAAATATATCAAACATATACAAAAGATTGGTCCAAAAAAAGTGAAGTGAAGAAATATTTTTCAATCGGCAAAGTCCGTTTCTGTTCAGGAGACTACCATTTCCACGAAAAATTGTTTTTTTTTCGTCATATAAAATGCGTGGGAAACTTTGATTGCTTTGAGCACTCTCTAAATATTTATTGTTTAAATCGAAAAACCAGTATATTTTTTCGATGTAGAAAAATCCTAGGTGTGCCGACATTAAAATTCCGACTTTACTTTTTTTGATCAACCTAACGTACATACAATATCAATTATATTTATCAGTTTTAATTTCAGTACTTTCATATTTATTATATTCATTCATCATATTTATATTACTTTCGTTGGATTAAAAAACTGAGGTGTCAAATGAAACGGCTGGGCATGTAGATGAAATTTCATAAGTATTAAAGCAATATTTATTTATTATTAAATGTAAGTACGGATATAAATATTGCTTTAATAGGGGAAATAGGGCAAAAAATGCTTTTGAGAGCTAATGTAATTCTCTTTCATGGCGAAATATTGCCATTGAGCCACAATTACTCTTCGACCTTAAAAAAATTCTTCAAAAATAGTGTTCCTTGAAAAAACATGCAAACCACGGTTGCCAATCGTCCCTTTTTCGGCGGGACTGTCCTGGATTTAAGAGCTATGTCCGGGTCCTGGTACAATACCTGCCGGGACGCAAAATGTCCCGGTTTTTGTAAAGAAAAAAATGTTGACATCTCGTTGTAAAAAATTTAAAACATTTTAAATATTTCAATTTTACATATTCTATTTACTAATCGCCACTATACGCTGCGTAGTAATAGTAGAATTTGTAATTTTGTCCCGGTTAAAATGAATGAAGTACGAAGTATATTCGATATTTTTTACTAACTTCAAACTGGCACATTGTTATACGAAAATGCCAACGTGTAGGCAAATTTATTGAATTCTCCTGAGTTTTGCACGAAATCACGAGATTTTTTTATGTTTTTTGTCGTAGTATCAACAATATTTTTATAAAAAATTCGCCGAAAATTTTAAGTAAAAAATGTTGCGTGCATTGTGAAAAATTCCTTGTGCCAATAATTTAGTGCGCCACTATACATACATATATTTTTATTTAAGTTTTAGTACAGTTTTTAAGTAAATTAGAAATTTTAATTTTTGGCCTTATAACAATTATATTCCACAATTTTTATTGAGCTCGAGGCCTTTTTTAATGAAAATTTTATTGTGGAAAAGCAACAATAATTTGCAAAAATGGTAGAAGTGATAGCTATTTCGGAAATCACCACATTTCCTCATCAGACTTCTTTCAGTAGGCTTCGAACCGACGATCCCACTGACTCAGCCAGTTGCCTATGCACCGTGCTAAGTACGCCTTGTAAATTATCGTTTGCGTTTTTCCACTATTTTCAATTTTGTTATGCCAACACAATCAAGCGCAGCTATTCCGCTGCAATTCACTTGATCATGTGGTTGTTGGTATTGTTGGTTTTTGCTAATAATTCTATTTTTAGAATGTTTAACTTTTAGGTGTGTTCGTCCTTAAGTTATTTGTTTTTTGTTATTTTTTGGCCTTATAACAATTATATTCAATAGTTTTTATTGAACTCAAGGCCGTTTTTTAATGAAAATTTTATTGTGGAAAAGCAACAATAATTTGAAAAAATGGTAGAAGTGATAGCTATTTCGGAAATCACCACATTCCTTATCAGACTTGTTTCAGTAGGCTTCGAACCGACGATCCCACTGACTCAGCCAGTTGCCTATGCACCGTGCTAAGTACGCCTTGTAAATTATCGTTTGCTTTTTCCACTATTTTCAATTTTGTTATGCAATTCACTTGATCATGTGGTTGTTGGTATTGTTGGTTTTTGCTACTTATTCAATTTTTAGAATGTTTAATGTAAGTTGGTTTTGAAGGTTCAACTAGTCAATGCGTTCTAAATATTGTACGGATATG
>NW_023458752.1:35379-40222 GCF_013731165.1 Rhagoletis pomonella
CCCGAAAAAGGCGGGGCTTAGTAGTGCCGCTACAACAACAACAACAACAACCGTGTCAGCTGACACTACCTATCTTATGGGATCCACGTGTTAACGAAAACTCACCACCGCATGACGGTGACGTTGTCGTTGTTTCTCTCTCTCTATGATACGGACGGCAGTTACGGAAGGACTCTAAACGTCTAACCCCTCAAAATTATAAACTTAAATTTGAGCGGCAGCAAACACAGTAATGTTAACTAATGGTTAACTTGATATTTTTTCACTTATCAATCAAAGAAAAACAGCTAAATATGCACATATTTCGTAGCTAAAATTGGAATGTTAAAAATTTTTCCTCTTCTTCTGGCAGTTTGAAAGTTTTCACAAACCCAAGACAGCCGATTCTTCGTACCGGAATGACTCGGGTTTTACCCGACCAAGGGCTGTTGTTTCGGCGACCTAACCCCGCTTAGATCGGCGATACCCCTCAATCATTGTTCGTCCATGGAGGAACTCCTTGCAGCCGGATTGCTCCGCATCCTTCTTCTCCGGGCGGGCGTAGAGCCCAACCCCGGACCAGAAACGTATTTCTGCTGTGTTTGGCAGAATCGACTCCATCCAAACTCCACTTCGGTTAGGTGCAACTCATGCAACGGATGGAGTCACCTAAGAACCTGCTCTGGTCTTAGGTCTCACCGGGAGTGGACCACAAGCTATGTGGCTCCCTGCTGCTCAAGCCAAACGGCACAATCAGCCTCCACGGCTACCCGCTCGCGCAACGCACCCAACACCCGAAGAGCCTGCACGGCTCCGAGAAGCTCCTCTGGGCAGCAGCAAACCTCCCAACCCCCCTCCCCCACAGTCTACCGGCCTGTCTAACTCGCGCGTGCAAGCTAACCAGCAGCTCCTGGTTGCACACACCACCTGCACCGTATGCCGGAGCAGAATATACCGGAAAGTGACATCGGTCAAATGCAACTCATGCCTAGGCTGGTGTCACTTCCGCCTATGCTCCGATCTACGCACCACACGCGAATGGACTGCGAACTACAGCGCCCCATGCTGCAGAGCGCCACTGACGCAGACAACAGCACCCCCATGCAACTGGCCCAAGGTAGAGCTCACACCTCCCTTACCCCCCGTATCGCGACCAGCCTCCCAAGGCATACGAAACTCCTACAACTCAACTGCAACGGACTCCAGAGCAAGATTGAGGAGATAGTAGTCTTTATGGGTCGGCATGGCATATTGATAGCTGCGGTCCAAGAAACGAAGTTGCACAGCAACTCAACTCTATTGGGTTGCGCCGCCTACAATGTGCTCCGTAAAGATCGCGAGCGAGATAATGTTGGCGGACTAGCGTTCATCTTACACCACACAGTGCAGTATCGGCTCATCGAAGAAGACATCGACCCGAGGGACACCACCCTAGAATGTCAGGGCATAGCTGTCCGGTCAGGCGATGTCGAGCTAGAAATATTCAACGTTTATATACCCCCTGTCACCTGCTGCCCGGCAGGATATCACCCTGACATGGGTGCGCTACTCAAAGGTGAAAACCGAATGGTAGTAGGTGACTTCAACACGCACCACGATCTATGGCACTCAAGCCTGGCCAATGATCGTAGGGGAAACCTCTTGGCTGAGCAGATAGACGATTCCACAATTCTGCACCATGAACGACGACGCCCCCACCAGGATTATGGGTAGCTGCAGCAGCTCGCCAGACCTAACAATTGCTAGCGCTGGTTTGATCAATAGCATCTCATGGCGACCTATGCTAACACTAGCATCAGACCATCTACCCATAGTCATCTCGATCAATAAGCCCACCGACTTTGCTCCCGCGGACCACCGAACCTATACCAACTTCAACAAAGCTGATTGGGACGGCTTCGCGGAAGTCACCGAGAGCAGCTTCGCCGCCCTTCCCACACCCACAAACATACACACTGGCGAACGCCAGTTCCGCAGGGTAGTCACTGCCGCAGCGGCTCGCTTCATTCCGTCCGGACGCATCGCGGAAGTCCGCCCAAATTTCCCGGCCGAAGCAGCTGTACTAGCAAACGAGCGTGACCACCTACGCCAGGTCGACCCCGGGGACCCCCGTCTGAGGGACCTTAATTTGGAGATTTCGCAGCCTACTTTAGTAGGCAATTCACACTGCACCCTTCGGTAGACAAGACCAAACGTCGAGTGACCAGGAGGCTGCACAAGCTGCCAAAAAACAGTGCACCACTTGTTTTCACCAGCTGTGAAGTGAAGGGGGCCAGCGGGAAGGCGAAAGCCTCCAAAGCCATTTGACCCGACGGAATCTGTATGCTGATGCTAAAACATTTAGGGCCTAAGGGAGTAGCTTACCTAACGGAGGTCCTCAACCTGTCCATGGCCACTCTCATCATTCCTGATGTATGGAAATCAGGGAGAGTGGTCCCACTGCTGAAACCGGGGAGGCCCGCCAACAAAGGATACTCTTATCGCGCGATAACACTCCTTTCCCCGGTCGCGAAGACGCTTGAGGCCCTACTACTCCCATACTTCACTTGCCATCTGACCCCAGCTAAGCACCAGCACGGATTCCGTAAAGTGCACAGCACAACAACAGCACTTAACGTCATAAACACACAAATAACTCGTGGCCTAAATCGAAACCGCCCCTGTGAGAGAACGGTCCTAGTAGCGCTGGACTTGTCAAAGGCGTTTGACACCGTCTGCCATTCCACGCTACTAGAAGACATCGAGGCCTCCTCACTCCCACAGGGACTGAAGCGATGGTCGGCGAATTATATGAGTGGTCGACAGTCGTCAGTAATCTTCCGAGATCTAACCTCGAAACCAAGAAGGATTAAACAAGGGGTTCCACAAGGTGGTGTTCTCTCCCCCTTACTATTTAACTTCTACATCTCGAAACTTCCTCAACCACCTGAGGGAGTTTCCCTGATCTCATACGCTGACGATTGCTCGATTTTGGCGTCCGGGAATGGAATTGATGACCTCTGCTCAAAAGTGAACGACTATCTCTCCAACCTTTCTCGCTTCTTCACTGCAAGGAAGCCTAACACTCTCCCCAACGAAATCAACGGCGATCCTCTTCACCACCTGGACGAAGGAGGTCAGGCTAGAGTTAGGTATACACGCCGATGGCACACCAATACCGACTGTAAACAACCCGAAAATCTTAGGAGTCACCTGCTTTCCTACTCCACGCACACAACCGCAATTGTCAATAAAGTACAGAGCCGCAACAAGGTCCTCAAGTTGCTCGCCGGCAGGACTTGGGGCAAAGACAAAGAAACGTTGCTGGCAACATACAAGGCAATTGGCCGGCCGGTTCTAAACAATGCTGCGCCAGTTTGGACGCCGGAGACTAGTTGGACGCAGTGGACGAAGCTACAGACTTGTCAGAATGCCGCACTCCGGACAGCGACTGGGTGCCTTCTGATGACGCCTGAGCACCACCTGCACAGCGAGGCCCAAGTGCTCCCCGTTAGGGAACACAACAAAATGCTCTGTAAGCAATTTCTGGTGGGGTGTCACAGAAGTGAACATCCTAACAGACCGTTGCTTCAGGAGGAGCCTCCGCCCAGGCACGTCAGGGGGCACCTATTCGTGCACAAGGACGCAGTCCAACAGTACGTAGACCAACCATTGGACCCGACGACATACAGACGAGCCATCAACGACATTCATAGAGACTCTCGACCTATGAATGCCGTAATACGAGCCCAATCACCACCTGTAGAAGAGACGGAGCTTCAACTTCCACGAGAGACCCGCGTTACCCTGGCTCAATTACGGTCTGGATACTGCAGCCGCCTTAACAGCTACCTGTCCAGACTCGACCCCAATATCCCCAATGAGTGCCCGGCATGTGGAGAGTCCCCCACGACACCAACCACCTCTTTACATGCCAGCTCAATCCGACTCAAATAACACCCCTCTCCCTCTGGTCCGAACCCATCGAAGCAGCTTGTTTCCTGGGCCTCCCGTTAGTTGAGCTTGACGACAATGATTGAACGTAGACCCGAAAAAGGCGGGGCTTAGTAGTGCCGCTACAACAACAACAACAACAACCGTGTCAGCTGACACTACCTATCTTATGGGATCCACGTGTTAACGAAAACTCACCACCGCATGACGGTGACGTTGTCGTTGTTTCTCTCTCTCTATGATACGGACGGCAGTTACGGAAGGACTCTAAACGTCTAACCCCTCAAAATTATAAACTTAAATTTGAGCGGCAGCAAACACAGTAATGTTAACTAATGGTTAACTTGATATTTTTTCACTTATCAATCAAAGAAAAACAGCTAAATATGCACATATTTCGTAGCTAAAATTGGAATGTTAAAAATTTTTCCTCTTCTTCTGGCAGTTTGAAAGTTTTCACAAACCCAAGACAGCCGATTCTTCGTACCGGAATGACTCGGGTTTTACCCGACCAAGGGCTGTTGTTTCGGCGACCTAACCCCGCTTAGATCGGCGATACCCCTCAATCATTGTTCGTCCATGGAGGAACTCCTTGCAGCCGGATTGCTCCGCATCCTTCTTCTCCGGGCGGGCGTAGAGCCCAACCCCGGACCAGAAACGTATTTCTGCTGTGTTTGGCAGAATCGACTCCATCCAAACTCCACTTCGGTTAGGTGCAACTCATGCAACGGATGGAGTCACCTAAGAACCTGCTCTGGTCTTAGGTCTCACCGGGAGTGGACCACAAGCTATGTGGCTCCCTGCTGCTCAAGCCAAACGGCACAATCAGCCTCCACGGCTACCCGCTCGCGCAACGCACCCAACACCCGAAGAGCCTGCACGGCTCCGAGAAGCTCCTCTGGGCAGCAGCAAACCTCCCAACCCCCCTCCC
>NW_023458752.1:40322-52285 GCF_013731165.1 Rhagoletis pomonella
AAAAAAAGACCACCAAAGGTGACAATTTCCCCTATATGATAGTTATATATATATCTCGATTCCTAGACGTGACCCAGCGAAACGCCGGGACACGTATAACTTCTTTTTTACCGATATTACTTTCCCCGGTAGTTTGAACCCTTCCCGATCACTGACCCCTACCATTTGTCTCACAGTGTTATGATAAAAATAAAGAGGTAGAGCACACTATTGAAGACGAGGAAATGGCCATATCATTACTACCAAGCGAGGATCAAGATCATGCAAGACACATATCGTCGTTTAAAGTAAAAAACCGTGTATCGTCATTCTGCAAAACCGCGTAACTGACTTTGGCTGCCAAAAATTGGATTTACTCGCACAAGCTCTTGCTCAATCCATATCCATTAGGTCTGATTATACTAGCCAGAAATGCGATTGCTTTATAAAAAAGAGAACCATTTTGAAATATGAGTGTTTGTATGCTCTAGAAAATAATTTCTACAACTTCACATACGCGGTTTTGCATTTTGCTGATACGCGGTTTTGCAGTTTAAACGACGATGTGTAGACGAATAATTGAAAAAAGCATACAATTCGTGGAGAAGAGAAAACTGAGCGACAAAAATAAAACTGTCAAAGGGATAAAGAAAAACCTCAAAACAAATAAAGAAATAACAACAAAAGAGGACAAGGGGAACACAATGGTAATAATAAACGAAAAGGAATATAAAGAAAAGAAAGAATGGAATATAAAGAAATCAAATAAAGAAACTGTCGGACGATGAGAAAGGACCCAACTGATGACTACCAAGTGGCAGTAAAGAACGCTATAAAACCGGAAAACCAATAATAAATCCAAGGCAAGCATATACAAAGACATTAATGAATCCTTCGGCCCCTTCAATGATCGCACTCCCAAAAATACACAAGCCAAGAAATCCGATGAGACCAATTATCAACCACAAATCTGCACCAGGATGCAAACTATCGAAATATCTAAAATCGTTGCTGAAGGAAAAACTGGAAAAGATGAAATCGCTAGGCATAGCCAAAGATGCGAAATTTGTATCATTTGATGTTAAGGATCTTTACCCATCGATACCAACGGCAGGAACAGTTACCATCTTGACTTAAACTTTGCTAGAAAAAACAAACAAGAACGTAGCAACGGAAATCATGAAAACATTGAGGGTAACACTAGACCAAAACTACTTCAAGTTTACTAACAAAATATATAGACAAACTAATGGGCTAGGGATGGGTAATCTCACATCTGCAATTTTAATGGAAGTGTTCATGCAACACTTAAAGGAAAAGTATATGACGGAGCGGACTACAAACCTGGGAGTAAAGTTCTAGGCAAGATACGTCGATGACATCATATGTCTTGTAACGGGAGACAAGGAAGAACAAATTCTGGCTATCTGAACGACTAACACACGAATATAAATTTCACTACGGATAAGGAAAACGAAGGAAAAATAAACTATTTGGACATAACAATTAAAATAAGTAAGGTTACCAACAAGTGCGAATTCGGAATAAATAGAAAGCACACGGTCAAAGACACGATAATACACAATACTTCAAACCACCATCAACAGCACAAAAATGCAGCTTCAACGAACCCCATTGGAAAAAGAATCTTACAGCAAAATAACGGATATAAAAAGGGCCTAGAAAACAAGATAAGAAGAGAAACAAAAACGAAGAAATTAAATAAGAAGGAAAATAATGAAAAGGCTTGGGCAGTCTTAACTTATACGGGCAAAACATCATATAAATTGGCTATGGTATTCCAAAAGTATAACATTAATACATAATTTAGAACGAAGGACAACTTGGGGAGGATACCACGAAATAGTGCTATCGAGGAAGACCCACTAGACAAGCAAGGTGTATATAAGTTGACTGGCGAATGTCAAGATAGTTACATAGGCCAAACAGGGCGCAAGATAAAAACAAGATATCGTGAACATATAAGGGACTATAACAAGAAAAATGCTAAAACCATCTACCACACTGGAATCGAACTTCGCAAACCATATGGCAGAAAACCATTGTACGCCAATAAAAATAGCAAAGACAGCCCAATTTCTCCATGTACAATACAAAGAACAGCTCCTAAACGTATTAGGGACTATGGAGTTATACAAACAAAAGATGTTCGTCGGAAAAATAATAAATGAGCAAACAAACACCGCATCTGATCGATTATTCGAACCACTAAGGCTACTGTACGCAAAACAGGACAGAAACCCTGCGACGACCATAAACAATGAAAGGCAGGTCCAAACTACAGAAACAAAGGGAAAGAAAATAATTGATTTTTACCTACCTGTGAATCCATGCAACAATTAATTAAGAAGAGGTGAGCAGCTGATTTCTACCTGAGGATGTATACTCAGAACAAAAAGTACTGGTTGAACGAAAGAATATAATCCGCTGAGAGTTCCCTAACTAAGAACCAACGACGATTGAGCACGGCTATAAATAGTGATGGGCAAACAGAAACTATTCAGAATGGAAAATGACACTGAAGATGGCACAACGCCGAAACCGGTTTGTCTCAAAACCAAATTTGACAAGGGATGACGGAAAGTCGTTCCACAATAAATCACACTTTTGCGCTGTCGGAAACACCAACAACGAAAATGACAAGCTTAACCCTCTATAACGTATGTCAGACTACAGGCAACAAACCGTTTCACCTTCTTAAATTATTTTTGTAATTATTTGTACGTCTGGTCAAGCATTGTAGAATGTAGCCTACACTCCGTTCTTTGGACCAAATGCAAGCAAAACCAAGTATATGCCGTTACTTGTCTCAAACGACGCGATTTTGTTAGTGAAGTGAAAAATTGCAAACAGTCGACACGTGATTGAAGATAAAAAATAATAAAAATTATTTTTTACGTTTATTGGTGCTTGTTTTTGTGAAAATCTATAAGGTAAGTGCTCAAAGTAAGTGCTCAAAGTTTACTATATTATTATGTTTTTTTTTGATATAGTCTAGGTATTTTTGTATCAGGTGGTACTTAGCGTTTGTGTCTTGTAGGCTACATTATGCGGAAAAGGGAACTGTCTTGTATGAGCACTGCCAATATTTATATAAGTTGTTACATATTTCGGTTTAGGATGGCTCACCGACTACGACGGCTGACAGACAAAGAGATAGCCTGTGCACTGCAAGATGATTCTGCAAGTGAAGATGGTCTCGACCTTGATGACGATAGTTTGGCTGACCCTGACTTTGACCCGGATTTAGGAGAGTTGAATGAAGAGTCTATGGGAGTCGAATTTGATATGGATGATTTAGTAGACTACATAAACGATGACGACTATAACTCTAACCATGAGGTAGAAGTAGATCCGACAACGTCTAGTTCAGACATTCCAGGTACTTCAGGTCCTCCCGCTAAACGGCGAAAGCCTGAAAAGCTTACATTACTGTGAAAAAAATAATCTGGAGCTGAATGCACACCAGCTGTCTTTCACTGGCAACGTGTCATTCCGTTCTGATATATTGGAACTCGAGACTCCTATACACTTCTTTTTTTATCTATTTCCACCAGAACTTATAAGGAAAATTTCGGAAGAGACAAACCTCTATTTGGTACAGAAAGATCCGAGCAATAGTTTTTGTGTATCTGAGACTGAAGTCCGACAGTTTATAGATGTCGTGTATCTACACACAAAATGTCTTCCTAGGAGCCACCCTGACACTGATAGGATTTTCAAAATTCGTCCAGTCGTTGATGCTTTGAACGAAGCATACGCCAAAGTTCCACTAGAAACACGAGTTTGTGTAGAGGAGCAAATGTGCTCTACAAAGGCGCGAAATATGCTGAAAAGATATAACCCCAAGAAACCTCATAAGTGGGGATACAAATTATTTGTTTTGAGTGGTGTTTCTGGTTTCGCTTATACGACAGAGGTTGAGACTGGTAAAGAGAATGTTTTCAAAGCCGAAGAGCCAGACTTAGGAGCCTCTTCCAAAGTCGTAGTGAGATTATCGCGTATGATTCCGTGACACCAAAACTACAGGATCTATTTCGATAACTACTTTACATCTTTGCCTCTTTTGGAATATTTAGCAAACGAAGGTATTCTTGGGCTAGGTACTATTAGACGAAATAGAATTGCTGATTGCAAGCTGTCGACAGAGAAAGCGATAATGAAGAAAGATCGTGGATATTCAGAAGAATACGTATCTAATATTAACGGTGTCGACGTGTCAACGGTTGTATGGAAAGACAATAAACTGGTTACATTGGCTTCCACATTTGCTGGCCAAAATCCTGTATCTGAAGTCCGAAGATACGACAAAAAGAACTCAAATTATATTAACATTCCACGACCTCTTGTAGTTGGCGAGTATAACCGACATATGGGCCGTGTAGACCTTGTCGACGGCATCTACAAGATACGACTGCGGAGCAAACGTTGGCAGATGCGCCTGTTCTATCACTACTTAGACTTTACTTCGGCTAACTCATGGCTACTCTATAAGAGGGTTTGCAAATATAAAAATCTTCCTGATAAGACCATCCTTGCGTCCACAGATTTTCGCCTGGAAACTGCCGAAACTCTATGTAGGATGGGGACAAAAAACAACTTTGACAACACGCCGGTCTATAGAAGGTCAGCTTCTAGCGAAGAAACATAAGAGACCTGCCCAACATGTGCCCCACAAGCAATCCGTCAGGATCACTGGCCTCAATGGGCGGAAAAAAAAATCCGATGTAAGTTCCCAAAAGTGTGTTGGGTTCACTCACACAGTGTGTGAGAAGTGTGGCGCAGCTTTATGCTATACCAAATATAAAAAATTGGTTCAGGGTCTTCCACCTGTCCTAAGTTTTGCTTGTTTTTTGTATCACTGTTATTCATTGTTGCCTGTAAGCTACACTCCCTATTATTGTAATAATATGCATAGTAAATAAAAAGTTTCGAAATTAAATAATAATATGTTTATGTTTTATTCATAAATCTTACCGATTCCGGAAAAAATATTTAGTTTGAAGGTTTCGAGCTATAGAGGGTTAAGAAAGATAACTGTTGGAAATATTTTTTAGGAGGGTTGCCACCTACTTGAAAATTTTAATTCAGATGATGAAATAAATGAAATATTGCAATATGGGTTCAAACTAAAGAGTTTAGGAAAGCTTAAAATGAAAGTATTTTTGAGTAGGCTTGCCACCAGTTTCAAAATTTTTACTCAATTAAATTGATAAAATAAATTATATATTAGAATATGGGTATCAAACTAAGATGATTGGGAAAGATATCTGTTGGGAATATTTATGGGAAGGTTAGCGCCTATTGGACAATGTTAGCTCAGTTAAATTGATGAAGTAAATGAAATATTGCAATGCGGGTATCTAAATTTAATTGATCAAATAAATGATACACATAGATATTAAATTAAACAAGCTTAAGAAAGATAACTGTTGGAAATATTTTTGAGGAGGGCTACCTCCTAGTTGAAAATTTTAACTCAGTAAAATTGATGAAATCGTCGTTTAAAGTACAAAATCGCATGTCATGCTTCTGCAAAACTTCGTAACTGACATTTTTGCCAAAAAAGGTATCAAAGCCTTATCCATTCATATTTACTAAAATATCGATACTTAGACATAAGGAGAAGAGATAACTAGTGATAAAAGAGATAACCGTCTTGAAATAGGACAAGTTTTACTCTTCTTCTTCTTATTTGGCGCTGTAACCGCCTAAGCGATTTTGGCCGAGTTCAACAAAGCACGTCAGTCCTTTCTTTTCTGTGCCAACTGGCGCCAATTGGAAATGCCAAGTGAAGTCAAGTCCGTCTCCACCTGGTCTTTTATCTCAGTGGGGGCCTTCCTCTTCCTCTGCTACCACCAGCGGGTTCCGAGTTGAATACTTTCAGAGCTGGAGCGTCGGTGTCCATTCGAACGATATGACCAAGCCAGCGGAGTCGCTGTATTTTAATTCGCTGCACTAAATCTTCCGCAAAATCTTTCTCTCAAACACTCCAAGAGCCGCCTCATCGGATGTTGTCATTGTCCATGCTTCTGCGCCATATACCAGCACGGGCATGATGAGTGACTTATAGAGTGTGGTTTTCGTACGTCGAAAGAGGATTTTACTCCTGAATTGCCTACTCAGTCCAAAGTAGCACTTGTTGGCAAGTGTGATTCTGCATTGGATTTCCATGCTGACATTATTATCGGTGTTAATGCTGGTTCCCAAAGGAAATTCTCTACTTTCTCGAAATTATAATTGTCAACAGTGACGTGGGTGCCAAGGCGCGAATGTACTGTTTGCTTGTTTGATGACTGGAGATACTTCGTCTTGTCTTCGTTTACCACCACACCCATGCGTTTTGCTTCCTTATCTCACTTGGAAAAGGCAGAACAGACTTCGCGGTTTTGATACCGATGATATCGACGTCATCGGCATAAGCCAGCAATTGCACGCTCTTGTAGTAAATTGTTCCTGAGCGGTTCAGTTCTGCAGCTCTTATTATCTTCTCCAGCATCAGATTAAAGAAGTCACATGAAAGAGAGTCCGATGAAGCCCCGTTTAGTGGCAAACGGGTCGGAGAGGTCTTTCCTAATTCTGACGGAGCTGGTTGTATTGCTCAACGTCATTTTACACAGCCATATCAGTTTGGTGGGGAAGCCAAATTCAGATATAGCGGCGTTTAGGCAACTCCTTTTAGTGCTGTCGAAAGCGGCTTTAAATTCGACAAATAGGTGGTGAGTGTCGATTCTTTTCCCGCGTGTCTTTTCCAAGATTTGGCGTATTGTGAATACCTGGTCTATGGTGGATTTTCCAGACCTAAAGCCACACTGATAAGGTCCAATCGGTTCATTGACGGTAGGCTTTAGTCGTTCACACAATACGCTCGATAAGACCTTGTAATCTATGCTTATAAGGATGATCCCGCGGTAGTTGGCGCGAATGGCGGGATCGCTTTTCTTGTGGATTGGGCATTGTTGTTCTTACTGGAGTACGCCCTGGTCTTAAACCTTCCGTAATTCGCCTAACTCTCTGGTGAAATTTTCGAGCATTCTTCCTGTCGGCCAGCATTTTAAGCACTTCGCACTAACGTATTCCGGCCCCTCTCTTCTTATTGCGGTAAATACGTCTCGCTTCCCTCTTCAGATCGCTATAGCGGTCTCACATAGCGCGCGTTGCGCCCGATCGCAGCATGGCCCTGTAGGCGGCATCTTTTTTCTCTGCAGGAAACGCTGTTCCATAGCTCGCATATTTCGGTTTGTTGAAGAGTGCTCTCTGAGAGCAGGTGTGAAATTCGAGTAGCGAATGCATTGGCTGTCTGTTGTGATTGCAGCTTTTCTACGTTAAGCTTTCCTTGCATATTTGGGCGAACAGTTTTTGCTACCCAGAGGCGGGTGCGTATCTTGGCTGCAACAAGATAGTGTGGTCCGGGTCGATGTTTAAGCCTCGGAGTGTACGTACGTCCAAAACACTTGGAGCATGCCTTCCTTCTATCACAACGTAATCGATTTGGTTTCTCGTTTTTCGATACGAAGACAGCCACGTTGCTTGATGAATCTTTTTATGCTTGAACCTAGTACTGCATACTACCATTTTTCGGGCCGCGGCGAAATCGATCATCCTCAGTCCGTTGTCGGACGTTTCGTCGTGGAGGCTAAATTTTCCGAAGGTGGTTTCAAAGATCCCTTCCTTGCCCACCCTGGCATTGAAGTCGCCAAGCACGATTTTGATATCATGACGGGGGCAGCGCTCGTACGTGCGCTCCAAGTGCTCATAGAAGAGATCCTTGGATGCCTCATCCTTCTCTTACGTCGCCGAACGGGCGCAGATAAGCGAGATGTTGAAAAATATCGCTTTGATGTGGATTATGGCTAGACAAGTTTTGGCAACCTCACATACGAGGTTTTGCATTTTCTTGATACGCGGTTTTGTACTTTAAACGACGAAATAAAAGAAATATTGCAATGTGGTTATCAAACTAAAGAGTTTTAGGAAGGCTTATAGTCGAAAGAATTTTTGAGGAGTGTAGCCACTTTTTATTCAATTAAAGTGATCAAATAAATTATATATTGCCATATGGGTATTTAACTAAGAGGTTTGAGAAAGATATCTGTTGGAAATATTTTTGGAGACGTTGGCGCCTATTGGAAAATTGCAACTCAGTTAAATTGATAAAATAAGTGAAATTTTGCAATGCGGGTATCAAACTAAAGTGTTGAAAGAAGGCTTACAGCCGGAAATATGTTTGAGGAGGGTTTCCCTCTGTTTCAAAATTTAACTAAATTTAATTGATAAAATAAACCACATATTACAATGAAGGTATAATTTTAAAGATGTTTGAAAAAGATGACTATTAGAAATACTTTTGAGAAGGGTTGCCAGCTCTTTGAAAATTTAATAGCAATGTGGGTATCAAACTAAAAAGCTTTAAGAAGATTTACAGCCGAAAATATGTTTGAGGAGGGATGCCACCTGTTTGAAATTTTAACCCAGTAAATTGATGAAATAAATGAAATGTTACCATATGGGTACTAAACGAAAGGTGTTTTAGAAATCTTGATTTGGAAATATTTGCAATAGGATTATCACTTATCTATAAGTAAAGACTAAAAATATCGAAATAAAATGAAAGATTAGATAATTGGTTTCCAACGAATAGTGTTTAGAAAAGCTTTACTAGATAAATTTTTCTAAATGTTTCCACTTATCCAAAAGCCGAACAACTCAAATGAAAAAAGAGTTTGCAACATTTCTTCAAACAAAGTGATCATATTATCAACGAGGAGTTTGTGTACAAATTACGCGATGCAAAAAATTAATAAAAAGCGTAACGTAAAAATATCCCATGAAAGCTGTTTAAAAAGCCTTAATGAAAATTTAAATTTTTGTCACCATTCCCTAACATTATGAAACAGGTAACTTTTAATCATAAACAATTTAATTTGGGGTCGCCATGCCTACCACGTATATTGCATGTAAAGATAATGTGTCTGCTTGAGCATTGAGGTTTTCCGGACTTTTAAATGCCTAAGATTCTACCTTAGTGAAATACACATCTTCCTAACATACTCACATTTTCCATAAACTTTTTTGCCCAATTAGATGAGCTGCTTCAGGTTTTTAGATAATATTATGAAGGTTATGATTACACTGGATCACAACATTTAATTTGGTTTTTGTTCTCCAGACACCACTATCCAATTTCTATGTAGAATTGCTCGGTGATTCCGAAATTTGGGTTAGTTTCTTTTTCTATGGATATGTTTTCGAGATATTTGCATTTTACCGTTATTCAGCTTAAAGCAAAAATTGGTTCCTTTTAATCACGTATATCTTACGAACCAATTAAAAACAAATTAAGTTACTGATGAAGAAAATCGATGGATAAATACGAAATAATAAGTGGTCAAATGAAAATCCGCAAAGATTTTTTATACGAAATACGAACAGTTAAGCGTGTTGCTCATACGCCACGTACACCCGAGTAACACGGATTTTCATTTGACCACTCATTATTTCGTGTTTATCCATCGATTTTCATCATCAGTAACTTGATTTTTTTGTAACAGAACAGGCTTTAGTACAAATGCAAATATTTGGCACAGAACCTGTTATTTTTGAAATTTTTCTTCTGTTAAGGTTTAATTTTTGTTCATTAAAAAATAAAAAAAGCTGGAATGACTTGGCTTCACGTGTTTTGACGAACTCGGCCAAAATCGCTTATGCGGTTACAGCGCCAAAAAAGATGCAAATGATAATTGGCGGAGTTGGAGAACCTTCTTCTTGGATACGCCAGAAGGAACTAGGAAAATATTCCTTATCAGATTGATTCTGGTAACGGTTCGATCAAGAAATTACATAGCCTTAGATCTCGCTTCGTTTTTAATAGCTGCAACATTGTTATCAGGTGGAGGCACTGCTCATTCAGCTCTTTAGCTGCCATTGAACATACAAATCATCGAAACTCCACGTTCACTATTTCCAGAACATCCGCTATGTGAAAATTATTACAAAAATGTAAAATCATTGTTTGGTATGAGTGCACGATGGCACATAAAAAATCTCTTGAAGTCCTTGATCGATCGGTACGGGAATGCATTGCTAGCAGGAGATTTTACGCAAACACTTCCTGTAATTTCTCGATCGCTACCAGCAGACGAAATAAATGCTTGCCTGAAATATTCAACATTGTGGCAACACGAACATAGATTGCAGTTTACTACGAATGTGAGTGTCCAGTTACAGAGGGATATATCAGCCGAGGTATTCTCGCGACAATTATGGCTATTGGGAGTCGATGAGAGGATCAGGACGAATTTCATTGACTCTTTTAGACTTTTTTTTAGACTTAAATAAATAACTTGTTTTTTTTCAAAATTATATTAAAGGTACTATAAGGGGTCAAGGGTTATATTTCAAAAAATTTGGAACTGATTTTTAAGTGTTATAAGGGACCTGTAATATAATGGCCTTGTTCATAAAAAATAAAGTAGCTTTAAAAAATGTTTATAAACTGAAAAATATATGAAAACGTCATTTTAAAAAGCTCTTTAAATCTACTTAATTTTTTAATTGCACACAAAAGTTGTATACCGTTTTAACAAGAGCAAAAAGCGGACTGCATATATATTTTTACTTTTTTAGTTATTTACATACAATACTTAAAAATGACTTTTTACCAAAGGTCCTATTTCGAACTTCGAAGTCCCATATCTCGCTTTCGGAGGCTTACTTCGAAAAACGGAGAAACCACTTTTTTAATTATGCCTCAATCTCTTGAAAAACATTGGTTTGGTCAAATACCCAGAAGAAGTTTGTTTTTTCCGTATAGTGTAATAAAATCAAATGCCTTGCAAACTTTGACGTACAAAATTTTTGATTCTTATTTTAGAATTTTTAGAAAACTTTTAGGTATGCTATAAAACTGTAGCCCATTAAGTTTTTGTAGGTTAAAGTGGAAATTTCTAGATGATAGAAAATCGCGTTGAGTTTTAATAATTTTTTTTTGCGCTGATAGGCATTTGCTTCCTTAAAAATAAATTGTCGAGCATACTTAATATGGAAGAAAATGCAGAACACTTTCAGCAAAAAAAAGTTTAAAAAATCAGCAATATTTCCTAGCGTCTTGAAATTTGCACTTTAACCTACTAAAATTTAATGGGCTATAAAGCTGCGTTTTGTGGGTGTCATTGCCAGACTTTTATAAAACAAATTATAAACTTAAAATAAAAAAATAAAAAATAGTAAAAACTAGTCCAAGTGTCGTTTTTAGCTGAAAACAAGGGCATATAAAAAGGTGGCAACCCTTTTCAAAAAATCCTACTCTCCCATTTTTGGCCAAGACTGTTCGTTTGACACCTCATATTTTAAAATCAGGCGAACGGTGTAAATATCATAATTTTATAAGCAGGTGGCAACCCTATTCAAAAAATATAACCTTACTGCATATCTAGAGGCAAAGCCCTTCCATTTGGTGCCTCATTTTTGAAAATCGAATGAACGGTGCAACAAAATTGCCTTGGCATAGAATACTATCTGTAGCCACACCAACTTTCCGCGACCCCGCAGTACGGGGGAGTGACTACAGGACGGTTACAGGTAATAAGGTCAATGGAAATAAGGTCAATTGACTTTATCTCCTACTCTGGTGCGAAATAAAGTCAATTGACATTATTACCTTTTCAAAAGCGAAATAAAGTCAACAAAAATTTGGAAATTAAGTTATTGACGCTATTTCCTCATTCAAATGGAAATAGCGTCAACAATACTTAAAGTCTCTCGATTCATAGAAAAAATGTTCTTACAATAAACTGGCCTTCGGGGGACGGAAGGTTGCGGCGTTCTAGAGCTACGGTGGCTCAGCCGGTGTGTGTGCGTCCCGTTTGTGTTGTTACTTTATTTAAAAAGAGAATTTTACATGGCATGCTATTACTAAGCTATCTATATGTGTACATGTATATGAATAAGTATATATATAAAAA
>NW_023458752.1:52385-64642 GCF_013731165.1 Rhagoletis pomonella
CTCTAGTCGTAGCGCCGTGTGTGTGTGTGTGTTCGAAGTAAATACACGAAAATAGTGTGTTTATTTGGTGGGGGTTAGTGGGACCTTCGCCGGACTCTGGATCGGCTGAGTTCACCTCAGCCTTTGACAAAACCCACCTCATAAAACATTGCCCCGTAAGTGTTGTTTTTTAATATATGAAAAAGATTATTGCCAAATCCTGTTGTAATATTAATCCACACACAATCATGAACTACCACCAATTGATTTTATTAAAACAATTTAAATTACGAATATGTAAAAACTCGATGCGAAAAACTAAACGCCTGCGCACAGCTGGAATACGCGGAATATTTGAAGAAAGAGTGTAGAAATGATCCATAACTTGCAAAACATGTTTCGTTTCCAGAAAAAATAAAGCGAACACTATTAAATTGAAGAAACAGTCCATGTCCAAAAACCCCGGAGGAACACTGAAAGAATTCTGTGTTTTAAATTAGCATATTTTAAACGAATTCGGAATGTCTAAGGTGGAAAGAAACCAACCATTCTATAAGGAAACAGTTATAGAAAAAGGATTTTCTTACACTGTATTCATATCTCCGCCAGCAATTTGTGACGACAACATTTAAAAGCAGGTAAGGAGAACAACGACACTATTTATTAGATGGCACATTCAACGATCCATTGTGCCAAAATGCGGGTCTAAACAATTATTGATTATTTAATATTGGAACCGAGATCAAATAAGTCAATTGATTGGTTTTCAAACACTTTTGAAACACAAATTATATGCTTTTTTACTTCAGACAAGTTGTTGCCCCAAAACACAGCATAAATCCTCCATTCAGGGCTGCTAACTATCCTTAGTTATGAGGTGCCATATTGAGGATAAAAACGTGCCAAAAAGTGCCAAAAAAGGTGTCATTCCTTTTAATCATTCACATTTAGCAATAAAATAAAGCTACATTTTCCAAACAAAAGCGCAATGTTAAAATAAGATAAACCAGTTGAATAGCCTTTATAAATTAGAAAATTTGAGTTGAGAAAAAGAAATGCACGCAAAGGATTTCACAAAAATATATTTAAATGTTATTTATTTTACAAAGGTGCCATTTTGGCACTTTGTGCCAAATTGAAAAATTAAGTGCAATTTGAAGTAAAATAGGGACAAATGGCACGGTTTGGGCCAAGTTGGCATCCCTGCTTCCAATAACTTACAAATATAAAAATGTGAAATATCGAGGGCTTGAATTCATTAAAACCCTCTCTCTGCAACTTGCACAAAAACTAATTTGTTATTTTAGAAATCATCTGGGACTTATTACCTGTCGTTATATAAGGTAGCATTAATATCACTGATGACAGTTAAAGCTTAGGTAGATTTTTATATCAGAATCTCATCTTTGTGAAAAGTGTGCAGGTATTATTGAATATAAGCCTTCGATGTTTAAAATATATAAAAATTTTATTTCAACGTATACAAAAAATAAATCTACCTGCGTTACAGCGCGGCGGGAGACGGGGAAGGGGGCCGGAGGGGCCACGGCGTAACGTGACGTGGTGTGCGCGCCGGTCGCGCGGGGCTCGAGCGCGAACGCGGCGCGCGCGGTGTGGGCGGGCCGCCGCGAAGCTAAGCAAATTTAATGTTTGAAAGAGAAATAATGTCAATGGATTTTATTTCGTTTTGAAAAGGTAATAATGTCAATTGACTTTATTTCGCACCAGGGTGGGAAATAAAGTCAATTGACCTTATTTCCGTTGATCTTATTACCTGTCACCTACAGGACTGCTGAATCGGTAGCTACCTGATAAACACCGTCAATTACCGACCGACTACTTGCAGTGTATTTCATCGACTACTTTTACAAGGCAATATCCTAGGCGGTAGTCACCATCGGCTCTCTCTGCACTACCGGGAGTTACTAAAGTAGTCACTTGCGTGATTTATGGGCGCCCTCTGTCGTAGTTTTTCGCTATTCTGCTTACGACTGTTTCGACTCTGCACTACCATGTGCACTACCACGGGTTAATAGAGTTGAAGTCGGTGCAGTAGCGGTTCAAAAGTAGCGATTAACTCCAGCAGTACTGGGGAGAATGTTTGACGCAGCAGTTACATTCACTTATAGCTACATATATGAACGCACGCGTTTGGTCCACCAATACATACGCGTGCGAACAACAGCGGAAATTTTTTCTACATTCGCGAACGCGAACTATCTGGACTTAGTTAATGCTTCTCGTTCGCGAACGAGAATCGATAGAGAATATTTTATACGTTCAAGTTCCCGAACGTTCATATATGAATATTTCTGAACCCTCCTTTATGTTTTATAAATTATATGTACATACCGTCTAAGAAACTCTTGAAACGTAATGCGACAGGAATAGCCAAGCTGTCTGCCGGCAATTGTATCTAAAACGCCAAGAGCTTTCATTTGTTGTTGTACCATATCGGCGTGAAATGCTCGTGGTTTGTATTCTAAGTCCGCCCTAATGCAACGAACAAAGTGCACACCCAGATTGCTATTGCATGTCAACGTCTTAAGCAAAGTTAAGCAGGTAAACCGAAAATTCGCTGCCAAGGTTCGTAAGTTATTCACTTGCGAAATACACCCAGCTGATAGAGTGTTTAACGGCTGCAAAGTAGAGTTTTGAAATGTTAAAATACATGCTTAAAATTATAACGAATGTCTTACATAGGATTTTCTTTGGGAGTCTTCTGACTTGTGTTGTACGCATTCAAATGGCATTGTTAAATTTCCCGCTTTCGTGAGTTGATTGGTAAACATAATCATGATATTTTCATCCATCGACGAGCGAAAACACTCTATCATTTCCGGTGGCACAAAGTCACGATTTATATCTGTGAAAGCGCGTGTATCATATATGATGCGTCCTGTGTAGTGAGCAACGGAAATTTCGGTGGTCGTATGTTTCTTAACGAATTGGCTGTGTTTTTCTACAATGCGATCTACAGAGACAATAACAAAGTGATTCAACTAAATAAATTTAAAATTATGAGCACAAATAATTTGCGTAATTGCGTATATAATTCAGCACAACTCAAAGAAAAGTCACATGCATTGTGTGCTTGTTCTCTGCCCATGCCTGCACATACATGATGATATTCATTGAATTATTTTGCAAAACTAAAAAAAAGGGTATTTTGGACCACATAGAAAAAATTTCTTTAGAAAAAAAGGAAATCTGACTTTTGCTCATTTTTAATGGATAACGCAGACCAACAAAAATATGAATAGTTTGTTTTGATAACTTTTGATTGTGAAATTTTAGCAACATTGTAACAATTTATGAAATTTAAAACGAAAAACGTGGAGCGCATGAAATACAAAGTATTCGATTTAATTGACAATAGTCCAACAATATAGCATAGACCTAAAATTTCTTCAGCGCCAGTACAAATTTTCAATCTCATAAATTGACATTTGCTAAAATTTCAAAATCAAAAGTTATCAAAACAAATTCTATGGGACTGAGAAATATTATTTTCTACTTTTTAGTCCATTTATAAAAGCGTGGTGTTCAAGAGAATTAAATTCTCTACAAAGATAGTTCTAAAACAAATTGCGTGTTTTTTTAGAGCTAACAAAATTTAATTTTTTCTCAAATTTATATTTTGATTTACTTTTAAAAACTAATTAAACAACTTTTTGAGAAGCAAAACTTATATATTTAACAATTTTTTATTGAGCTTGAGACCGTTTTTTAATGAAAACTTATTGTGGAAAAGCAAATGGTAGAAGTCTTAGCTGCTTCGGAAATCACCACATTTCCTCATCAGACTTCTTTCAGTAGGATTCGAACCGACGATCCCACTGACTCAGCCAGTTGCCTACGCACTGTGCTAAGTTCGCCTTGTTAATTCTTGTTGCTTATTTCCACTATTTCACTTGTTAAGCCAACTACAATCAAGCGCAGCTATTCCGCTGCAATTCACTTGATCATGTGGTTGTTGGTTTTTGTTAATATTTCTATTATTAGAATGTTTAACGTTTTTAGGTGTGCTCGTCCTTAAATTATTTGTTTTTGTTATTTTATGGCCTTATAACAATTATATTCAACAATTTTTTTATTGAGCTTGAGGCGGTTTTTTAATGAAAATTAATTGTGGAAAAGCAAAAATAATTTGAAACAAGTAAGAAAGTCTAAGTTCGGGCGGAGCCGAACATTAAATACCCGGCGCAAGTATTAAATATATGTTTTCCTCCTTTCCGAAAGCTACCGCTACATGATAAGCCGGGGTGTAGACATTTTAAGTAAATTAGCGTCCTTAAATTTCGAAATATTGAAATATTTCTTAAATTTACCGTTATATGAAAAGCGGCCTCAATTTTAGTCCGATTTCAACAATTTTCAACGGTTTGCTTTTACGTGGCAAGCACAATAACCATACCGAGCTTGGTACAAATTGCTAGAACGGTTAGCGAGATACATATATGTGATCACAAGTGGGCGGTGCTACGCCCATTTTCCAAAATTTTGTCATAAACGTATTTCTTGGTAAAGAATTGTTGCAACCATCAATTTTGAATAAATTAGCTTCAATATTTACTGATTTATCGAAGATTTGGTATTTCTCGAAATTACCGTTATATGGGATGTGGGCGTGGTTATTGTCGATTTTAGAAATTTTCGGCCATTTGGTATGCTGTACCAGGACCAACAACTGTGCCAAGCTTGGAAGAAATTGGTGTAGCGGTTACCAAGATATAGATATGTAACCATAAGTGGGCGTGGCTACGCCCATTTGCCAAAATTTTTTAATATTCTTATTTTTTGTCTAAAACTCATTGCAAATATCAATTTTGAGTGAATTATCTTCAGTAGTTACTAAAATATCGCAGTTTTCGTTTTTCTGAAAACTACCGTTATATGGGAGGTGGGCGTGGTTATTGTCCGATTTTTAAAATTTTCAGCCATTTAGTACGCTGTACTAAGACCAACAACTGTGCCAAGCTTGGAAGAAATTGGTGCAGCGGTTACCAAGATATACACATGTAACCATAAGTGGGCGTGGCTACGCCCATTTTCCAAAAATTTATAATATTCATGTTTTCCGTCTGAAACTCATTGTAAGTATCAATTTTGAGTGAATTATCTTCAGTAGTTACTAAAATATCGCAGTTTTCGTATTTCTTAAAATTACCGTTATATGAGAGGTAGGCGTGGTTATTGTCCGATTTCGCCCATTTTCAATACCATCCGTCCTACGCCCATAAGAAGTTCACGTACCAAGTTTCGTTAAGATATCTCAATTTTTACTCGAGTTATCGTGTGCACAGACGGACGGACGGACGGACAGACAGTCACCGCTTAATCGATTTCTCTTTTCAATCTGATCATTTATGTATACATTTGTCTATATCTATCTCGATTCGTTTTGCCTGTTACAAACAACCGTTATGTGAACAAAGTTATAATACCCTTGTGCACAAGTGCGCTCGGGTATAAAAATGGTAGAAGTGATAGCTATTTCGGAAATCAGCACATTTCCTCATCAGACTTCTTTCAGTAGGATTCGAACCGACGATCCCACTGAACCAGCCAGTTTCCTCCGCACTGTGCTAAGTTCGCCTTGTTAATTCTTGTTGCTTATTTCCACTATTTCAGTTGTTAAGCCAACTACAATCAAGCGCAGCTTTCCGCTGCAATACAACTTGATCATGTGGTTGTTTGTTTTGTTGGTTTTTGTTAATATTACTATTATTAGAATGTTTAACATTTTTAGGTGTGCTCGTCCTTAAGTTATTTGTTTTTGTGATTTTATGGCCTTATAACAATTATATTCAACAATTTTTTCATTGAGCTTGAGGCCGTTTTTTAATGAAAACTTATTGTGGAAAAGCAACAATAATTTGAAAAAAATGGTAGAAGTGATAGCTATTTCGGAAATCACATTTCCTCATCAGACTTCTTTCAGTAGGATTCGAACCGACGATCCCTCTGACTCAGCCAGTTGCCTACGCACTGTGCTAAGTTCGCCTTGTTAATTCTTGTTGCTAATTTCCACCATTTCACTTATTAAGCCAACTACAATCAAGCGCAGCTTTCCGCTGCAATTCACTTGATCATGTGGTTGTTGGTTTTGTTGATTTTTGTTAATATTTCTATTATTAGAATGTTTAACTTTATTAAGTGTGCTCGTCCTTAAGTTATTTGTTTTTGTTATTTTATGGCCTTATAACAATTATATTCAAAAAATTTTTTATTGAGCTTGAGGCCGTTTTTATTGAAAACTTATTGTAGAAAAGCGACAATAATTAAAAACGGCCTCAAGCTCAATAAAAAAATTGTTGAATATAATTGTTATAAGGCCATAAAATAACAAAAACAAAACTTGTTTGTATAGTTAATTTTTTATTAAATTTTATGATGTACACAAACTAGTTTTCGTATTTTAAAAGATAAACATGATTTTACTTAAAAGAACAATAAAGACAAAAAAATAAAATTTCTATTATTTTTAATTGTTAAGTTTTGTTGGTATATTAATGTTAACCTCAGTGCTGGCAGTCTTTCATTATAAAATTTGAGGATTAATCACACCAGGGCCGTAGCCCTGATTATTTGGATTCTGGCAAAATATTTCTTTTATTCTCACTTTTATTTCAACATATTTCGATTAAAAGACAAATACTGATAAAAATTAAATACTTCACACAAACAACAAAAAATATAATCGATAGTCGCATGAGGCTATTGCCTGAAAATTTAAAAATGCACAGGCATTGTGCTACTATGATAGCACGGCCCAGTAATCATAGTCAACTTATCTACAGTAGACTGCATCACTCCCCATACAAAAAAAAAATCGGTACTATTTTTCCACTGAAATTATTAAATCTATTGTATTTCAAGGCTTAAGACCGATTTGAAAATATCTCCAAAAATCGAGTTTTTATTAATAAAAAGTTTTTTATTTCATATATTTTGAAAAAATTACCCCAGATGACTAAACAGTTTAAGCTTAAAAAGGTTGCATAAAAATACAAAAAAAAAAATGTCTACGGAATCATAATAATGAGATTTTTTAATTGTGGAAAAGCAAAAATAATTTGAAAAAATGGTAGAAGTGATAGCTATTTCGGAAATCACCACATTTCCTCATCAGACTTCTTTCAGTAGGATTCGAACCGACGATCCCACTGAACCAGCCAGTTTCCTCCGCACTGTGCTAAGTTCGCCTTGTTAATTCTTGTTGCTTATTTCCACTATTTCAGTTGTTAAGCCAACTACAATCAAGCGCAGCTTTCCGCTGCAATACAACTTGATCATGTGGTTGTTTGTTTTGTTGGTTTTTGTTAATATTACTATTATTAGAATGTTTAACTTTTTTAGGTGTCCTCGTCCTTAAGTTATTTGTTTTTGTGATTTTATGGCCTTATAACATTTATATTCAACAATTTTTTCATTGAGCTTGAGGCCGTTTTTAATGAAAACTTATTGTGGAAAAGCAACAATAATTTGAAAAAAAATGGTAGAAGTGATAGCTATTTCGGAAATCACCACATTTCCTCATCAGACTTCTTTCAGTAGGATTCGAACCGACGATCCCTCTGACTCAGCCAGTTGCCTACGCACTGCTAAGTTCGCCTTGTTAATTCTTTCATTAAGACCGATTTGAAAATATCTCCAAAATTATAGTTTTTTATTAATAAAAAGTTTTTTTTTCATATATTTTGGAAAAATTGCCCCATATGACTAAACAGTTTAAGCTTAAAAAGGTTGCATAAAAATAAAAAAAAAAATTTTCTACGGAATCATAATAATGAGATTTTTGATGCTGTTTTTGAACGTCTCATAAAGAAAAACTTGAATAACACAGCTTGCCAATTTAGACTTATGCCAGTGCCTTAAAAATTTATGCAATTTAAAAAAAAATCAACAAATCTTCGTAAAAATTTCGAGTTTTTCAATTAGATTCTGAGTATGCAGTTGTAGTAGAATAAAGTAAAAGTTTCAATTCGCTAAAAACTACGATTGATTTTTTAGAATTTTTAAAAACGAAATTGTTCGAAAGTTTGTTGATATTTTTTTTAACATTATACAAATTTGGAAACTTGGATTTACTTGGGTTTTGCTAAAGAATAATCTATATTTTTAGAAAAAAAATAACCAAAATTAAATAACAACGAAAATAATACGTTAAAACTTGGCAAAAAGTGGTTCGGCTATAATTTCTTTACCATTGTATGTATTTTTACAAGCTTTTTTTAACTTGGTCATCCCGCGGAAATTTCCAATCGATTTTAAACTAACTTCCCGACAAGGTAGAGGCTTGAAATTTTCAGCATAGTTCCAATCACGAGGACAATGCACTTTAAAATGTAAATGAATTCCCTATATGGTACAGGGGTCTTGATACAAAGGCGGTCAAAACATAGTAACATTTATGGCTAACAGAGCGTAATTTGTCAAAGGACGTAAAACCACTATAAAATTGTTAAAGCTGCCGGCGGTAGTAAATAAGAAGTATATTTGCAGGCGCTAGTAAGGAAATCAACTTCAACAGTGTTTAAATTGCCAAAGTGTTAAGTTTTAAGCACTTCTGTTAAGAATTACATTATTTGGTTTCCTCACACAGGGATTTATGGAAATACAGAGATACAATAAAAGCCACGCATAATTCATATGCATGCATCTTAAAAGTACAAAGGTACTTCTAATATCGCGCAGGCGAAAAAATTTCAGTTAGTGCGATCAGGGTTGCCAACTATACTTAGCTATGAAGTGCCATATTGAGGATAAAACAGTGCCAAAATGTGCCAAATAGAAAAATATAAGTGCCAAAAAAGCTGTGATTCTATTTAGTTCTTCTCATTTAGCATTACAATTACAAACACATTCCTAAAACAAAAGTGAGATATACCAGTTGTATACACTATAGAAATTAGAAAATTTCCCCAAAATGTATTGAAATATTACTATATTATCGAAAGTGCCAATTTGGTAGTTTGTGCCAAATTGAAAAAGTAAGTGCAATTTGAAGTAAAATACGGTCAAAAATGGTACGGTTTGAGCCAAGTTGGCAGCCCTGAGTATGATGTATTTCTTCTGAATACTATTAAGGCGATGTGGACAATGTCTGATTAACAAAAATCGGAGGTAGAGGCTCCGGTTAAATACAACAACTGCTTTATCGATCACATGTTATATGCATGATGTCGAAATCGTCGATAATGATGTACTGGTGATAACCATACATTGAGCAACGGGCCCTAAGCTTAGGTGAAAATTCTTCAGTTTATTAAGATAGACTTTACATTTAAAGAACTTATCTATTTAAAGCAACAGAATACAATCTTTATACTTAGGAGCTGTTTTCATTATAAAGGCTTGCTCAAACAGCAACGGTATGGTACCGCGCGGTGTACCTCCGTATGGCATGTTTGCTCATATATGGATATACATACATGCTTATAATTCAGCGTACATGCATAATTGGTCAGATATACATACACATGTATGTATGGATGCAGATATTTAAATGCCGGTTTGCTAATCGCGCGACAAACTTTTGTAAAAACGAAGTAAATTAGTACAAATTGTTAGTAATTTTCACTAGAGTTTGAATAACTCCTTTCACTAAATGGCTTTTAGTAACTTTAACGAGACCTTAACTTATTTTATTTTATTAATTTTAGAGCAGTTTTGTCAAAATTTTCTTGCTAAAAATCTTTTGTTAGACTACTTTATTTTATTCCTCTGGTTGTACATGTTAAATAAAAGCTTGTTTTTAAAAAATATTTTTTTTTTTTACATTTGTTCAATTGTAAAATAAATTGAACATGTTTAGTATACAGTACATAAATAATCACTTTTTTGCCCTCGGCAATACGTTCAAACATCTCTGAACATGTGTGAATACATACAAACATACATATATACCTTAGTCTTAAAAATACTCAAACTTAAAATTGTAATTAACATTTCTAATCCTTGAATATACAAAGGAAAGATAAAAATTGTGCACTTGCACCAAAACTAAAATACAGTCCACCGAAGAAAATATAATTTGTACGCTTACATTTACATATATGTGTAAATTCAAATGTATGTATCCAAACATAAACATACGATGAGGATGTCGAGTGCATTCGACGCACAAAAGTAGGTAATTGAATGTAAGGAACGTTCGCGAGAAACAATAAAATATTGAATCGGTTGATCCTTTATCAGTTGTAAAAATATAAACACACATAAAATGCAGCGCATACGGGAAACATTAAAATGTCAATGCTGCAAAGCAACCCTTATGGTGCTACAAATAGAAAATACATTGCCTATCAATATTCTTCACATGCAAAGATGTAGCAGAGGCACACAACCAAAATACCATAAGAACCAATACACTGGTTTCTTATTTTATCTTTTGTAAATATACATACATATACACACACAAACACATATGTATATATAAAATTAGTTAGGAAACGTAAAGTAAGAAAATTGTATATAAAGAAGAAATATTTAATAAACAGGAGAATCGTAAAGACTCTCAATAACACTCTTCTTCTTCTTCTAAAATTTATTTTGTATGTTTTACTTCCCCCCACCAGCGGTAAGGGGTAAAGCATTTAATAATTTTTATTCTTCTTTCTTTATTAAGGTTTTACTTCCCCCCACCAGCGGTAAGGAGTAAAACTTTTAATATTGAAAGTACTAACCTCTTATTTCATTAGACTCTACTTCTCCCCACCAGTGGTAAGGGGTAGAGAATTTTAGAATAAAGAAGAGTATTTGTATTTCAAGCATTGCTGAGAATTACTTGTTACCCCCCACCCGAGGTAAGGAACAAGTGACTCAGCTCTGCAACGAACAACATTATTTTATTATTCCATATTTTTCCTTTATATGCAATTTCCTAACTCTATTTCCTTAACTAATTATATGTATATGTGTGTGTATAATATATATATATATACTCTGTATATGTACATATGTTTGCAAGGCCGTATTTGGGGGGATGGCCCTCTCGGTTAACTTAAAAAAAGGCAAAATGAGCTTTGAAATAAGGCAAAAAAATAATTTTGTTATGTACTTCTTTTATGTACAATGTGCATGTCCAGTTGAAGATATTAAAAAAAACATACAGTGGTCAAAAAATTACAGCCGAGCCACTTTTTGCCAAGTTTTAACGCATTATTTTCTTTGTTATTTAACTTTGGTTATTTTTTTATAAAAATATAGTTAATTCTTTAACAAAACTCGTGTAAATCCAAGTTTCCAAATTTGTACAATACTGAAAAAAATTCAACAAACTTTCGTACAAATTTCGAGATTTTTTAAAAGTTCTAAAAAATCAATCGTAGCTTTTAGTCATTTGAAACTTGTTCTTTATTTTACTACAACTGCATGCTCAGAATCTAATTAAAAAACTTGAAATTTTTACGAAAATTTGTTGAATTTTTTTAGTATTGCAAAAGTTTTTAAGGCAGTGGCACTCGATTGTTACATTTATACAGATTAGTACATTTTTATATTGGGCTATTGGTACAAAATAAAAAAATTGCACTTTTTTTTTGTAGTCAAAAGATGTGTACAATACGGCGATGTTCTATTGAAAAATTTCAACAAATTAATTTTCGTGGTTGGGATAAAGAAAAATATTTAAAAAGTGATTCTTTTTTGAGGTGGGGAATAAATGTCTCGATCTTTCTTCGTCCCAAAGAAGCAACATGGCATTGAAGAAAAATAGGCATTTAAATTATATAATGGGATGATATCACTACGGTTTTGCATGCCCCCGCCCGTGACAAAAAAGTTTTAAGCTTCGTATAACTTAGTTACTACTTTATGGATTTTTCTATAATTTCATAACTAGAGTGTGTTTAGTGTGCAGCCCTATTTCATTTCTTTTATTATATTATAAGTGCCTACTTTAGAGATTTTAAAACGTTTTATTGTGTCCCGCCCGTGACAATCACTTATACATTTTTTCTAATGGTGCCTAACAATAAAAGAACAAATTTAACGTTTGAAGCCAATTGTTTTGTGCCACAAAACTTTGAAGTTCAGGTTGACTAAACACCATAATACTGTTGATGGGCTAAGCGATGTAGTAAAAAACCTCGAAAAGTCAAGGTAAACATTACAATTATAGAGACGCCAGAGAATTCTATGATGAGGGTTGTTTAACAACAATCCAAAAGTAAGTACTAACAATTACCTCAAAAGTTCCAACCAGGAAAATCTAGAAGTTCGCCTAACTTATAAATTCAATCCAATAAATAGCCTTTAGTTTACAACGATAT
>NW_023458752.1:64652-69172 GCF_013731165.1 Rhagoletis pomonella
TAAACTGTAGCTGATGTTTTATTCTATGACACGCCTTTTATTATTTGCGGATTTTCCTCCTCTAATAAATTTAATAGTTCGAATCGAAGCATTTTTTGTGTCAATATTTTATCGAATCACGTGTTAGAGCTTAATTTTTAGATTGTTAAGGTGTGATTGTATTAGTCTTATACAATAAATATATATATAAATTCTTTCAGACTGAATAAATGTAACTTATCACTTGTATGATAGGTAAATTTAGTTTTAGCCAAATAATGCTAAAGTTAGCAAAATGAAAGATGATAAGTGATAAATAAAAATTTTTGGTGCAACGAAATGCTAATAAATTTTGATAATTTGCATAACTTATCTCTTATCCTCTAAAGCCTTTCCGCTAAGCATTTCAAATTTTGATGCAACTTTTATCTATGATTTTGAGTGATATTTTACTTCTCATTACTCATTTGAGTGACTTTTCCTTATCATGTTGGTGAAACACAAAACCTTCCGCAAATTCGATAATTTGCTAAAATGCTAATGATAATTCGTTGGTGCAATAGGGCCCAGGAGTCGATATCCATGTTTAACCTGTAGTTAGCGTTAGCCAGACATACATACATAGCTAGTCTAAACAAACTTGAAAATTATTAAAACGCACATTCGAAATTGCATTGCAATCAAATGCACCGCGCAGAAGTGCATTTGGAAAATGCATATAAAATTCACATAAATATCACATCAATCTGGCGACTTCTAGCTTTCGTTTGGAATAACTATTGCCCCCTAAAATAGATCCTGAAGGCAGCAGAATATCGTGCGTCTCACAATGACTCTACTGTGATAAAAGTGGGTAAATTGATCTTGTATTTGGCCTCTAACATTTATCGTACCTAAGCCCGTTGATATGGATCTCACTACAAGCTGCCTTTCATGAAGAAAATCGTACGTGTGCCACCTGTGACAGGAGAATTTTGAATTTTTTAAAAATAAACAACTAATTCTTGTTATGGTTTGTGCTTTGTTAGGATTGCTGGCTCTTTTCTCTATAGTAAAACATCTAATTCAGATAGAAATGTTAAGTAAATTCACAGACTTTCCGTAAAATATATGTTCTCCAGAAAGCAGTGTCTTTTCTTTGTCTTGCCCGTGACAGAAGGAACAGCTCAGAATTTTCCCATATAAAATCAAGTTGGAATATTTTTCGTATTCGGTAATAACTCGTGTATCAGTGAATTAGGTGTAGCTTTATCGAAATGTAAAATTGCTTAATACTTTATACTTAAATTTAAAAAAGAAAAACTATTTTTGCTGTACAAATGTCCCACCCGTGATGATGGAATAACCCTACTGTACATTAGACTGAATCACCAAAAAATTGCGGTTTTTCCTGCGGGATTACCAAACCTAGTATATCTTAAGACTTCTATCAAAATTTTTCGGAAAAATATTAAGGTTAACGTGAGCTGGACCGGTTTGAAAATACCTCTAAAAATGGAGTTTTTTATGAATAAAATTAGTTTCTTAAAGGAATTTTTGGAAAAAATCCCCCTAGATGACAAAACAGTTTAAGCTTACAATCTACATAAAAATATTAAAAAACTGTATTAACGAAATCATAATAATGAGATTTTTGATGCTGTTTTTTAACTTTTTTCAAAGACTGACTTAAGAAAAACTTGAATAACTTAGCCAAAACTTCACCAATTTAGACTTGTGAGGTATCATTGGTAAGGTATTGTCTTTTATTTATTTGCAAAAAAAAATCATTCACGTCCCAATTTTTTCTTTATCAAATACCAAGACATCTTAATTCAACATGGAAGGACACGCGTTTATCTTACCTTCCTCTTTCATACTTTGAATGAGCTTATTCGCAAAGAAAATAAAAGTGTGAGAAAACACCGTTACCATTGATATCTCACGAGTCTAAATCAGTAAGCTTTTGGCTGAGTTGTTCAAGTTTTTCTTAAACCAGTCTTTGATAAAAGTTCAATAACAGCATCAAAAATCTCATTATTATGATTCCGTAGAAAAATTTTTTAATATTTTTGTGCAAACTTTTTAAGCTTAAACTATTTAGTCATCTGAGGTAATTTTTTCAAAAAATATTAAAAAAAAAATGTTTATTAATAAAAAAAACTAAATTTTTGGAGGTATTTTCAAATCGGCCCAGCTCACGTAAATCTTAATATTTTGGCGAGATATTTTGGTGGAAGTCTTAGAATATAACAGATTTTATAATTCCAGTGGAAAAACAGTACCGATTTTTTTTTTGTATGGGGAGTGATGCAGTCTACTGTACATAAGTTGACTATTAGTATTGGAAAACTATCGATAGTATACACATTCGATTGTTTCGATAGTGATAGTGCAAAATATTCGATACTATCGATACTATCTAAACTTTGGGCAAAACTCAGGAAAATTAAATAAATTTGCATACTAATTTGCAACTTTCTATTCAGATTTTTTAGAAAAATTCTAAGTATGCAGCTTAATAGCCCATCTAATTATACCTTTCATGAGCATGAAATGGTATTATAACTTTGGTCCGATGTTTGTAAGTACCAGAATAAGAAGAGATAGACCCATTAAAATGTATACTTAAATGATCAGAACGGCGAGCTGAGTCGATTTAGCCATGTCCGTCTGTCCGTCTGTCTGTCTGTCTGTCCGTCTGTCCGTCTGTTTGTATGCAATTTAGTCTCTCAGTTTTCGAGATATCCGGATCAAATTTGGTAAGTGGGTGTATTTTTATAATGTATTAATCATTTGTCGGAACCGGAAGAATCGGACCACTATAACATATAGCTCCCACATTAGCGCACACAAGGGGTGGGTTTTGGGGTTCAAACCCCCCCTAAAGCTAATAACCTCAAATACAAACTGTATCTTAAAGCTAAGAATCCAGCTCTCAAGGAAATTATAAGAAATATTAATTATAATTTCTGTTGCCTGAAAAAGCGGTTTGCTTTTGCTGTAAATTTCTATGAGGAAATAAATATACGAATATTTTTTCTTGAGAGCTGCAAACTGATTTAAGAAATTTTGGTAGAAGAAAATTTCTTTTCCATTTCTCGTCCGTCGTTTTATATGAATTTTTCGCTTTTCTTGAGAGTTCAGTTAATTTTTTCGGTATTCGAAATATTAAAAAAAATTAGCAATCGAAAACTCACCATCTCTATCGAATCAATAAATTTATTTTTACTGACTCTTTTAAAATTTTGAAAGTTGAGCGCACCTTGAGTTTATAGAACTTTTTATTAAACAAGTACCGACTTCAAATTTAGGGGTACCGTTAATTTCTTCATGATCCAATCATCGGATCTCTAAACCAAATTACGGGACGACCCTTGAGGTACCATCTTTCCAATAAAAAAAGGATTATTGAAATCGGTTCACGTGGTCAAAAGTTATGTATTCCGGCGTATTGATAACCTCCTCTTTTTTTGAAGTCGGTTAAAAGTGTTAGAGTTCTGTTAATCTTATGTAAATAAAGTGCAGTTTATGGATTTTCAAACGTTTATTTATTTATTACATACTGTACATAAAACTTGCATGTATGTATTTTAAAGAGCGTATTATCTGAAGCAAATTTTCAGTATTTTCCGGTGATATATATTCAGAAATATAAACCCCCCCCTAAAATATATTCCTGGGTGCGCCCCTGAGCTCCCATATAACTGATTGTTCAGATATGAGATTTTTCGTTATAACTTCTCCATTTATGCAGCTAGGAACATGAAATTTTTCAATAATTTCACCCATTATCAACAAAAAATTTAGAGTGAAAATTACAAAGATCGAGTTACTATAACCTATAGCTCTCATACAACTGATTGTTCAGATATAAGATTTTTCGTTATAACTCCTCCATTTAAGTAGCTAGGCACATGAAATTTTGCACTGTGGTCACTCATTTTCAAAAGAATACTTTCGGTGAAAATGGCGAAGATCGGGTCGCTATAACCTATATCCAACATACAACTGATTGTTCAGATATGAGATTTTTTGCCATAACTTCTTCATTTATGCAGCTAGGAACATAAAAATTCGCACTATTTTCAATCATTATTAACAGAATACTTACGGGTCACTATAACATATATCTCCCATACAACAGATTGTTCAGTTATGAGAACTTTCGTTATAACTCCGCCATTTATGCAGCTAAAAACATAAAATTTCGCATTATTTTCACTCATTATCAACAGAAAGTTTACAGTAAAATTAACAAAGATCGGATCACTATAACCTGTTTATTCCGCTCATGCAACCGATTATTCAGATGTGGGGTTTTACTGTAACACTCCTTTATTTGGACAGCTAAAACTGATAAATTTCTTAAGCTATTTTATAAACAATAATATAAAGTCTACTGAGAAAATCGTCAAAATGTATGCTGTATGAGCTTTATCTCTTATACCACTGATTGTTCAGATACCAGTTTTTGCGATCTATCTCCTTTATGTAAGAAGCTAAACCCATTAAATTGTGTTACCGGTTTACATACCGATCACACAGCAGTGAAAATCACT
>NW_023458752.1:69182-70764 GCF_013731165.1 Rhagoletis pomonella
ATTGTGTTACCGGTTTACATACCGATCACACAGCAGTGAAAATCACTGTGATTGTTTAGATATGATTTCTTATATATTTAGAGGAGATAATATCCCTGCTGTGAATATATATGAGATCTATGCCTGCTGTGAATATATAAATTTTTTCAAATGCAGTAATCTGTTAAAGTAAAATTTTCAGATGCTCATGAAAGGTATGAAGCCTTCGGCATAGTCGAAGACAGCGCTGCTCTTACTTGTTTTGTTTTGCCTATATAACTTATAGGGCTTTTGTTGTTTTGCCTACATAGCCTATAGGGCCTTTTTGTTTGTTGTGCCTGTACAATTACAGGACTTTTTTTTATTCTGCCTATAAAATCATAGGGCTTTTTTCAGTACTACTTCAAGTCTCTTGCTGTGACGGCTTACATACGTTTATGGACTAAACGGTCCTTGTGCCTATTAATTTATAGGGCTTTTTATTGTGTCTGTACAAATACAGGGCTTTTTTGTCGCAGAGCACTTCTCTTGGGCTTGTATGGACCAAATGTTCAGCGATGCTGCAGAGCTGTGTCACTTGTTCTTTACCTCTGGTGGGGGGCAACAAGTGATAGCAATGCTTTGACCTGAAAATACTCTTACTTCAAAAATCTCTACCCCTTACCACTGGTGGGGGGAAGTAGAGACTAAAAAGTAAGATGTTAGTATTTTATTTATTTAATGTTTTACCCCTTACCACTGGTGGGGGGGGGGAGTAAAACATTAAAAAATAAGAAGTAAAAGTAGAAGTGGGAATTGGAGAAGAAGTTGTTAGATGAGACTCTGATCGAATCTGGTTTTTATTCAATATTTTTTCCTTTATATACAATTTTCTAACTCTATTTCCTTAACTAATTATATGTGTATGTGTGTGTATATGTACATATGTATGTATATTTACAAAAGATAAAATAAGAAACCAGTGCATTGGTTCTTATAGTATTTTGGTTGTGTAAATCTACTACATATTTACATGTTAAGAATATTGATGAGCAATGTACATATTTTCCATTTCTAGCACCAAAGGGTTGCTTTTCAGCATTGACATTTTCATGTTTCCCATATGCGCTGCAATTTATGTGTTTATAATTTTATCAAGAAATACGTAATCTGATGATGCACTACAACGTATGTAAATGTATGTATATTTCAACTGCATATAATATACAAGTCTTGATATTGCGCTGCAGCTTATGTGGCAGTTGCATCTATTGCCTAAGTGTGAATTAGTGGACTGCATGTATGTATTGGTACAAGTGTACATTTTTATACCCGAGCGCACTTGTGCACAAGGGTATATTAATTTTGTTCACATAACGGTTGTTTGTAACAGCCAAAACGAATCGAGATAGATATAGACAAATGTATACATAAATGATCAGGATGAAAAAAGAAATCGATTAAGCCATGTCTGTCTGTCCGTCCGTCTGTCCGTCTGTCCGTCTGTCCGTCTGTCCGTGTACACGATAACTCGAGCAAAAATTGAGATATCTCAACGAAATTTGGTATGTAGGTTTCCCTTAATCCAAGGTAGGTTGGTATTGAAAATGGGCGAAATCGGACT
>NW_023458752.1:70864-84524 GCF_013731165.1 Rhagoletis pomonella
CCCTTAATCCAAGGTAGGTTGGTATTGAAAATGGGCGAAATCGGACTTTAACCACGCCCACTTCCCATATAACGGTAATTTCCAGAAATACGAAAACTGCGATATTTTAGTAACTACTGAAGATAATTCACTCAAAATTGATATTTACAATAATTTTTAGACGAAAAATAAGAATATTATAAATTTTTGGAAAATGCGCGTAGCCACGCCCACTTATGGTTACATGTGTATATCTTGGTAACCGCTGCCCCAATTTCTTCCAAACTTGGCACAGTTGTTGGCCTTCGCATAACATACCAAATAGCCGAAAATTTTTAAAATCGCTCAATAACCACGCCTATTTCCCATATAACGGTAATTTTCAGAAATATGAAAACTGCAATATTTTAGTAACTACTGGAGATTATTCACTCAAAATTGATATTTATAATAAGTTTTAGACGAAAAATAAGAATATTATAAATTCTTGGAAAATGGGCGTAGCCACGCCCACTTATGGTTACATGTGTATATCTTGGTAACCGCTACACCAATTTCTTCCAAACTTGGCACAGTTGTTGGCCTTGGTACAGCATAAAAAACCGCCGAAACTTTTTAAAATCGGACAATAACCACGCCCACATCCCATATAACGGTAATTTAGAGAAATACAAAATCTTCGATAAATCATTAAATATTGAAGCTCATTTTTTCAAAATTGATGGTTGCAACAATTCTTTACCAAGAAATGCGTTTATGGTAAAATTTTGGAAAATGGGAGTGGCACCGCCCACTTATGATCACATATAAGTATACCGGTAACCGTTTTACCAATTTGTACCAAACTCGGTATGGTTATTGTACTTGCCACGTGTAAGCAAAACGTTGAAAATTATTGAAATCGGACTAATATAACGGCCGATTCTCATATAACGGTAAATTTAAGAATTGCTTGAAACTTCAATATTTCGAAATTGAAGGACGCTAATTTACTCAAAATTGTTACAACTCGGCTTACCATCTAGCGGAAGGTTTCGGAAGGGTGAAAAAACATATATTTAATACTTGCGCCGGGTATTTAATGTTCGGCTCCGCCCGAACTTAGCCTTTCTTACTTGTTTTATATTTTCTTTGTATATTCCAAATACTACAAATGTTTATTGTCCAGGCATATATGTATGTATGTATGCACACATGTTCAAAGATGTTTAAGCAAACACAGTTACGGGTAGACGGAGAATGATAAAATGTCCCAACACTCCACAAATATTTCATCCATGGGTCCGAGATAATATCCTAGGCTTTGTTACCTATGTTGTATTGTCAGAAGAAGCTCTGGAAGTACGAAACAAAGACCTTAATACCTACAAATATTCTCTATTTGTCTCGCAAGTGCAGCAGGAAAAAGACGAACGAAGATATATTCAATAGACTTTTTATCAGTTCCACAAAAAAATTGCTTTATGTAAAGTCATTCGTAACAACCATGAATTTCAGGGGGGTGTAAATCGATGCTCCTTAAAGCCAATAATAATAATCCGAGACCGGAAATTAACAGTTTTATTTCATTAAAGAGTTATTTGCAAAAAACACTTGCACCTTTTGCTCTATGTTTTCATGAATTTGACGCAAATAAATGGAGTAAATGAACTCAAATTAACACGCGTTTATTAGTTTTTTCAGGAAATTCTGTATTTAATTGCAATATTCCGGGTTTGAGAATCCACACAACAATCTTGTGAAGTTAATATAAATAAGATGGAGGAAAACTGGTTTTGCCACTCTATTGAAAATAAAATGGAGGAAAATTGCCGCTGTCACTCTATTAAAAAAGTGTTTGTGCGTCGAAATCCTTTTTGCGTAGACGGCCTTCGGCCGCGCTTAGGGATTATAACCCTCACTACGTAGAATTCTCTTTTCTGCGTGCAATGAAAAGGAACAGAAATCCCGTTATTCTCACAAAAGTATATTTCTTGTGCATAATTTGAATATTTTTAAAGTTGAAATACAAATTGTATTAAAAGTGGCAGCACCAGTTTTCCTCCATCTTATTTATATGTACATATTAACTACACAAGATTGTTGTGCGGATTTTCACCATCGGAATATTGCAACGAAATATAGAATTTCGCGAAAGGGTACATTTAAAACATCACAAATGAACGAAAACTAATAAGTGCGTGTTAAGTTGAGTTCATTTTTTGCACTTATTTGCGTCAAATTCATGAAAACATAGTGCAAAAGGTGCACTAAAAGGTTGTTTGCAAATAACTCTTTAATGAATTAAAAATGTAAATTTCCGGTCTCGGATTGTTATAAGTGGCGTTAAGGAGCGTCGATTGCCACCCCTCTCGAATTTTTGCGTCCATTTTGACCTGGTTCCGCTAAAGTGCACTACTACAGAATTTCATTATTTTATTTAGAGTATTCAGCATATTGTATTTAATTGTTAGGGCCGCCGTAACTTTTTGCGCTTAATTCCGGACGCCAGCCAGACTAGCCCAGCATGTGCTAACAGAGAGATTTTTACCACAGATTTCAGGCAAATTTGATATCATTTAGCGTAAGATAATACTGTTAAAAAATATTTTAATATCTCTATAAAACTTGTTTATTGAGGCAGCCTAATGGTGACAACATTGAGGTTGTTCACGCTTGCCTGGTTATCAGGTTATCTGGTTAAAAATTAATATTGTGTAGTATAGTTTATTGTTGTAAACTGAATAAAAAATATAACCACATAACCACATAAGCTGATAACCAGGGAAGCGTGAACATCCTCACTGTTTTTCCGTACAACTAGGGGAACGAAGGGTATTGTGGATTCAGCGGCTATTGGGTACCACATGGCAAATCAACTCTGTGAAGGAAAACCAACAAATACATATTTAAAAAAAATTTTAGTCAAAGGTTGTGTTTGAAAAGATATTATATGTAGGGCTGCCAGATATCTCTGTTGACAAACCGGGACACTTTAGGGAGGTCCTCTCGCCCCGTCCTCTTTCATTTCGACGTTTGAAAGGATGTAGTGAAATTTTATTTTGACAGACAAAAACAAAAACATAAAAACATGAGATCATGAGATCATTCCAACGTACGCCAACAAAACAAAACCACTTATCACAACTAAAGCACAGAGAATTGTTCACAATGCATGACCCTTTTTTTATTCTTTATAAAAATACAGTTTATAATAAATATATGAAAAAAACATAAAAAATAAAATTGTTAAACTTTGTGCTGAACTCGGGAAAATTCAATAAATTTGCATACAAATTTGCAACATTCTAATCAGACTTTTTATAAAAATTTTTAAAATGAAGTTTTGCAGCCCATTAAATTTTAGTTGATTTTTGGTATTGTTTTTACTGAGAGTTTCTTCCATACAAACTATGTTCGATAATTCTTTTTATATGGAAGACACTGTCAGCAAAAAAAAAATAAATGCTAAAAATCAACGAAATTTGCCGGCAACTTCAGACTTGCACTTTATTAATTGGCTCAAAAGCTACATTTTCAAAATTTTTCTAAAAGATCTGATTAGAAATTGTGATCTGATGAAAGAGCCTCCGAGCCAATAACTTTGTACGGCACTGTACTTATAAGTACTCTAGGTTTCATGAAAGAAAAAAATTTAAGTACAAGATAACATTAAAATATCAGTCATATTTTTCGTTGTTGTAAACTTGTTTCAAAACTTCTGTATTTTCCTTAATATAATTGTAAAACTTTGTGCAGGTCATTTTGAACGTATTTAGGTACATATAATAATCATCAACTATTGCTTGTGCAAAATTCAACTATCTCGAAATGTGACTATTTCACAAATTAAACCGGTGCACTGGGAGAAAGAAGTTTAGAATTAAAAAAGCGTGCTAAATTAAAAAAAAACGCATATGAAAGGGCACCAACTCAACTCGTAATACATTAAGTATACAAATTTCAGTATTTAGTATAGAAATATTCAATTCAAATACGCCCATATTAAAATGAAGCGATTTGCAATTACCGATTGCTTTTTCATAATTAAGTTAAAAAAATATTTAAATTCCATGCTGGTTGTAATGGGAATTGAACCCTGACCCTCTGGAAATTATCAAATTGTAGCAAGCATCTTCGCGCACTCAGCTGCAGCCAGACATGTAAATGTGCATTTAAATGTTGAGTTTGAATCAATACCACTCGTGCGTGTTATGAAAGTATTATTTTTAAAAATGAACATTTTTAAACGATAATCAAATAGAAAATATTCATGTTTACTATGCGTTATTTCCCTCAGTGAATTCATAAAATTTTTCTGAATATTACGACGCGTCCGTTCTCTTAGTGTAGTGATTTTTGAACTTTTATTCAAATTTGTGCAATCAAATCAAAAACCGGGACACTAAAACGAAACCCGGGATATTTTAAGGTTGGACCGGGACACAGGGACAAATAGTCTAAAACCGGGACATGTCCGGGAAAACCGGGACGTCTGGCAGCCCTAATTATATGTAGTATGCAATGGATTTCGACCTTACGATGAAAGGATTGCGTGTACTTTAGGATTTAAGTCTTCAACTAATATGAAACTTACGTTTTATGTCAAATTCTATATTTGCACATTCAACGATTTCGTGCTAAAAATTCATTTTTATAGGCTTTGAATGCTTATTATTTATTTTTTGAAACGTACAAAATTAAAAAATTACACCAGCGAGTATTGTGGCTTATTTGTATTTTCGAGGTGTCAGCTATTGGTGCTAGTAATTTTATAATTTTTTAAAGTTTTAATAATTTTCTGGAATCATGTTAGGATTGTCAGATTGTTAAAATCCATAAATGAGTCGAATATATTCTGAATTGATTAGTTTTCGACGTAAACGCCTTTTTTAATAAAGGCAATTAAATACACGACGGAAGAGAAGGATGAGGTATCCAAGGACCTCTTCTATAAGCGCTTGGAGCGAAGGTACGAGCGCTTCCCCCGCCACGACATCAAAACCATGCTTGGCTACTAAAATGCCAGTGTGGGCAAGGAAGGGAACCACCGTCGGAAAATTCAGCCTCCACGACGAAACGTCCGACAGCGGACTGAGGCTGATCGATTTCACCGGGGCCCGAAACATGGTAGTATGCAGTACTAGGTTCAAGCATAAAAAGATCCATCAAGCTACGTGGCTATCTCCGGATCGAAAAACGAGAAAACATGTTGTGATAGACGGAAGGCATGCTTTCAGTGTTTTGGACGTAAGTACACTCCGAGGCCCAAGCATCGACTCGGACCATTATCTTGTTGCAGCCAAGATACGCACCCGCCTCCGTGCAGCAAAAAATGTGCGCCCAAATATGCAACGAAAGCTTAACTTCGAAAAGCTGCAAGCACAACAGACAGCCAATGCATTCGCTACTCGACTCTCATACCTTCTCTCAGAGAGTACTCTTCAACAAGGCGACATATGCGAACAGTGGAACCACATTTCCCGCTCATTAGGTACTGCCACCGAAGAAGTAGTCGGAGCTCAGCGAGCCCGAAAGAACAACTGGTACGATGAGGAGTGTCAGGAAGCTGCAGACAAAAAAGATGCCGTCTACAGGGCCACGCTGCGATCGGGCCCAACGCTCGCTATGTGGGACCCCTATAGGGATCTGAAGAGGGCAAGGAGACGCATTTGCCGAAATAAGAAGAGAGAGGTCGAAATACGTGAGTGCGAACAGCTTGAAATGCTGGCCGACAGGAAGAATGCCCGAAAATTGTACTCCTGTAAGAACAACAATGGCGACCTAGTTACCGGTGTTCAGAACGTACTTAAATTATGGAGCGAACACTTTTCCACGCTACTGAATGGTAGCAGTACAGAAATTTAGGGTGAAGAAGAGCCCGAGACCCCAGTCGATGATGACGGAGGCGATGTTCGTCCGTCTGACCACGACGAGGTAAGAATGGCAATAAAGCGGCTGAAAAACAACAAAGCTGCTGACTCTGACAGCTTGTCAGTTGAGCTATTCAAGTACGGTGCGAGGAGTTGATAAGGTGCATACATCTACTCTTATGCAAAATATGATCAGATGAACGCACACTCGGCGACTGGAATTTAAGTGTGCTCTGCCCAATCCACAAGAAAGGCGACCCCGCTATACGCGCCAACTACCGCGGGATCAGCCTTCTAAGCATAGGTTACAAGGTCTTATCGAGCGTATTGTGTGAAAGACTGAAGCCGACCGTCAATGAACTGATTGGGCCTTATCATCCGCCATAGACCAGGTATTCACAATACGCCAAATCTTGGAAAAGGCCCGCGAGAAAAGAATCGACACTCACCACCTATTTGTCGACTTTAAAGCCGCTTTCGACAGCACTGATACGGCTGTGTAAAATGACGTTAACCAATACAACCAGCTCCGTCATAATTGGGAAAGACCTCTCCAACCCGTTTGCCACCAAATGGGGTTTCAGACAGGGCGGCTCTTTTCATGTGACTTCTTTAATCTGATGTTGGAGAATATAATAAGATCTGCAGAAGCAAACCGCTCAGGAATAATTTACTACCAGAGCGTGCAATTGCTGGCTTATGCCGATTACATCGATACCACCGGTAACAAAAACCGCGAAGTCTGTTTTGCCTTTTCCAAGTTGGATAAGGAAGGAAAGCTAATGAGTCTGGTGGTAAACGAGGACAAGACGAATTATCTCCTGTCAACAAACAAACAGTCAGCACATTCGCGCCTTGGCACCCACGTCACTGTTGGCAGTTATAATTTCGAGAAAGTAGAGAATTTCGTTTACTTTGAAACCAGCATTAACACCGATAATAATGTCAGCATGGAAATCCAACACAGAATCACTTTCTAAACAAGTGCTACTTTGGACTGAGTAGGCAATTCAGGAGTAAATTCCTCTCTCGTCGTACGAAAACCACACTCTATAAGTCACTCATCATGCCCGTGCTGGTATATAGCGCAGAAGCATGGACAATGACAACATCCGATGAGGCGGCTCTTAGAGATTTTGCGGAAAATTTACGGGCCTTTACGCGTTGGCGAGGGCGAGTACCGCAGACGATGGAACGATGAGCTGTATGAGCTTTACAACGACATGGACATAGTGCAGCGAAGTAAAATACAACGGCTCCGCTTGTTTGGTCATGTCGTTCGAATGGACACCGACGCTCCAGCTCTGAAAGTATTCAACTCGGAACCCGCTGGTGGTAGCAGAGGAAGAGGAAGGCCCCCACTGAGATGGAAAGACCAGGTGGAGAAGGATTTGACTTCACTTGGCATTTCCAATTGGCGCCAGTTGGCGCAGAAAATAAACGACTGGCGTGCTTTGTTGAACTCGGCCAAAGTCGCTTAGGCGGTTACAGCGTCAAATTAGAAGAAGAAAAATTAAATACGTAACCCTACAGCAAAATTTAGGGACAGTCTGGCAAAGTGCTAGTTCCGCCCTACAAATTTCAGAACTGTCTCTGAACTACTGCAAAAGGGATGCAGAGCTGGACGGTTGAAACGCATGTGCTGCTTGTTGCGCTGTCATCAACAGGTTTTTTTTTACATTTTCGGGCTAGTTTCGGGAAAATGAGCGTAAATACGAAAAGCTCTGTGAAAAGTGCATAAACTGACGAAAACCACGGGAATACCAAAAAGTAATTTTCGTGCCCGGAACTAAACGTCAAATCGGAAAAATTTATAAGTTTAAGATTTGAGCAGCAGCGAACACAATAACGTTAATTAATAGTTCACTTAATGTTTTTTTTCTATTACGAATCAAAGAAAATCAACTAAATATGCACATATTTATTGGCTAAAATTTGAACGTTTTAAATTCTTCCTCTTATTCTGGCAGTTTGACAGTTTTCACACTTAAGTTACTGCTGTAATACTTATCTGCATTATTGTAATATGTTGAACTTGAATTTAAGATGAAAGATCTATTTTTGTGCCAGAATTCAATGTAAATTTGGTGTAGCAAAATAACCAATGTCAATGACACTTCATTTTGAAACCTATAATAAACGTTGAAGAATTTTATTAAACATAAAATGTCATTTCTTCTGAGACATAAAGCAAACTCAACTAGCATTAGAATATTTTTTAAATCTAAAATGGTCGATTTTGCTATGTTTTTAATTGCATTCCTCCTTTCTTCCATTCTTTATTTTTGCCACTCTTTCCCACGTGTTCCCATGGGTTCCTAAAGGACAATGTCCGGTCAGTACACCTGTGAGGATTGAGAGGTGGCGCTTAGCCAGCTGCAAAAGCTCCCTTGATCGCAACTTTGCATGTCGGGGTTTTTTCCCAGCGCTCGCTGAGCCGACTGTGAGCCCATCTGTCCAGAAGCAGGCCCTGCCTAGCCAATTCATCAGCCCTGCAGTTTGCAGTGATGTCACTATGTCCCGGTACCCAAATAAGCTTGATTTGGAAGTATTCCGAGGCACTTGAGAGAGAGGTCAGGCATTCCCCGACCAGCTTCGATCGCACCATAAGCGATCCCAACGCTTTAATTGCCGCTTGGCTATCAGAGTAGATATTCACCCTCCTTATTGGCAGGGGGTTGGTGCGTAGCCAATCGGCTGCCCCTTTTATAGCAGCCACCTCTGCTTCACGCTTCAGAGGTCCGGAAGTCTGAACATAAGATCTATAGAGAGTTCCCGACAGTAGACCCCTCCACCGACTCTTCCGTCCAGTTTAGATCCGTCCGTGAATAAGTTTATTGGACCCCTATTCCAGAGACTGCCATTCTTCCATTCGCTCCTTAGAGGAATGTGCGTGGAGAAGGATCCGTTTGGGGCCAGCCTCGGAACACGCCAGTCCAATTCTTCCGGAAGGAAATCGAAACTTTTGATAATCGTCGAGTGGCCGTGTGCTGTGTTCAAACAGAACCCAGAGTTTTTGAGCCTAATAGCCGAGCGGACCGCCGTTACTCTTCCCGCGATGTCAACAGGTGCGACGCTGAGCATAGCGTTTAGTGCTAGAGTTGGAGTGGTCCGGAGCGCCCCGCTGATTCCAACGAGGGCAGCTCTTTGCACGCGCTCTAGCTTCCTAACAAGAGTAGACTTTTACAGTGAATTCCACCAGACAATGTCCCCATATAACATGATTGGCTTCACTATGGTTTCATACAGCCAATATATCACTTTTGGAGAGAGCCCCCATCTCTTCCCTATAGCATTTTTACAGCCTTTTTACTCGCTCCTCGATATTTGGCTTCCATGATAACTTCCTGTCCAGGATCACACCCAGGAACTTGACCCTGTCAGAAAGAGCAAGGGAAACACCTGCTATTGAGGGAAGCTGGGCATGAGGCACTTTATACCTCCTGGTGAATAGTACGAGCTCCGTATTTCCAGGATTTATAGCAAGTCCAAATCTAGAAGACCAGTTTGTGACCAAATTCAGGTACCCTTGCATGAGATGTTTGGTGTTCAGGAACTTTCCTCTGACGATGGGGGCCACATCATCCGCGTAGGCAATAACCCGGCATCCTTTTCAACTCCTCCAAGATGTCGTTTATTACCACTATCCAGAGCAAGGGGGAAAGGAAGCCTCCCTGAGGGGTGCCTCTGCTCACTTTACGCTGGTCAGATGCATTTCCCCATTCCGCTATGACAGTTCTGTCGTACAACATGCGAGAGATGAGCCCAACTAAGTGGCTCTCGACTCCAAACTTAGTTAGCGCTCTTACTATCGCCCCAGGTAACACATTATTAAAAGCCCCCTCGATATCAAGGAAGGCCCCAACTACAAAATCTTTGTTCATAAGAGACTCCTCGGATCTGCCTTTTAGATACGCATGCTGGGAGAGGCTCAATCGCTCTCGAGGAATCCTGTTCAGGTCAACGAGCCTCTCGAAAGTCTTCAGTAAGAAAGACGAGAGACTGATTGGCCTGAAGTCCCTCGGAGACACATGCGAGCTTTTTCCTGCTTTGGGGATAAAGGTGACCCTCACCCTCCTCCAGGCCCTCGGGATGTACCCCCTTTCTAGGCCGCTCGCATAGATTGGGGTGAGCCAGCGACACGAGACCTCGACAGCCTTTTGCAGCTGCGCAGGAATAATGCCAAAGCAAAAAATATAAAAATACAGATGTGCTCCGCCTTTTTCTCTTATTTATATGGTATATAATTTTTTTTGTGACAACTTATATTACAGGTGCTATAACGGGTCAAAGGTCAGATCTTCGAAAAATTAAAAACTTAATATTTCAGAAAATTTTGAACAAATTTTTCAAAAATTCATATCGTTATAAAGGTGATTTAACCCCCTTTCTTGTGATATGCAAATTTGTATATAAAAATTTAGAGAAAAAACACATTTACAGGAAAAATTACCTTTGTGTAAAATATTTTAAACAAAAAAATTACTAACCGATTTTTAAAAAATTGGTATCGTTGTAAAGGCTATTCAACCACCTTTCTTCTCATATGCATATTTGTATACATTGTGAATAACAATTTGAGAAAAAACACTTAAAAGAAAAAAACAACTTGTTTTTAATATTTTAAACAAAAAAATTACTAACGGATTTTTAAAAAAATTGGCATCGTTGTTAAGGCGATTAACGCCTTATTTGTATACTTCGTACATAAACATTCGAGAAAAAACATTTAAAAGGAAAAAATACCAACTTTTTCTTATAAAAAAAATACATTTTACAGAAAAATTACTAATTAGTAATACAATTGAATACCGTATTAAAATAAAATAAATAATTATTAGTGTTTTAAGCATTACTTCGTTCTTGTTCACCCACAGCCCTGTTAAAAATAAAGCAAAAGTATATGTAACAGAAGTCCAAGACACCATGGTTCTTGATTTTTTACATAACAGGTTATATATAAAAATTAAAGGTATTTTTCTGTTTTATTTAAATAAAGTATTCAATTGTATTAATAATTAGTAATTTTATTGTTTAAAATATTTTTTTAAAGAAAAAAATGGTATTTTTTCCTTTTAAGGGTTTTTCTCAAATTTTTATAAACAAAGTATACAAATATGCATATCAGAAGAAAGGGGGTTTAATCGCCTTCATAACGGTAATAATTGCTTAAAAATCGCTTGGTAATTTTCTTGTTTAAAATATTTTTTTTTATAAAAAAAAGTTATTATTTCCTTTAAATGTGGTTTTTCATTGCATTTCAAATGAAAGGGGTTCAATCGCCTTTACAGCGATACCAATTTTTTAAAAATCGGTTAGTATTTTTTTGTCTAAAATATTTTTTTATAAAAAAAATGTATTTTTTCCTCTAAATGTGTTTTTTTTATAATTCTTATATACGAAGTATACAAATATGCATATCAGAATAAAAGGGCTTAATCTCCTTTAAAACGATACCAGCCTTTTAAAAATCGGTTGGAAATTTTTTTGTTTAAAATTATTTTTTATAAAAAAAGGTATTTTTTCTTTTAAATGTGTTTTTTCTCAAATTTTTTTATAAAAAGTAAACAAATATTTTTATCAAAAGAAAAGGGATTTAATCGTATTTACTGGGATACTAATTTTTTAAAAAACTTTTAGTTTTTTGTTCAAAATTTTTTTTTAAAGGGTATTTTTTTATTTATTTTGTTTTTTCTAAAATTTTAATATACTAAGTATACAAATATGCATACCGCCAGAAAGGAGGTTGAATTACCTTAACAACGATATGATTGTTGAAATATTTTCTGAAATATTAAGTTTTTAAATTTTCGAAAATCTGACATTTGACCCGTTATAGCATTTATTTTTACCAATTTCGAACTTCGATGGCCCATATTTCGATTTCGGAGGCTAACGTCGAAAAACGGAGAAATCACTCTTTTTCCTATGACTCAATCTTTTAAAAAAAATTGGTTTGGTCCAATACCCAGAAAAAAAGTTGATTTTTCCGTACAGTGTAGTATTTCATATGTTTTAATTTTAAGCCGCTTTACCGCTGATTACGTGGGCTCGACCTTAGGCATTTTAAGCATTCGCAAATATTTGACGTAGAAACAAAATACGAGTACGAGTTTCAAAATGTCAAACCTAATTTACAAGAAGCTCACCACCAAAGGGGAATTCATATAAGGTGGAAGTGGCAGCACAAAAGCAGAAAACTACACTAACAAATTATACCCACAATGGCAATAAGAGAAAAACAAACGTAAATAATAAATAATAATAAAACCCAATGGTTTTACCCTCATTTCCCGCTCATCCGCATTAGGGGCGCAGTCCACATGACGTTCGGTACCATTCTTTTCAATTTTTACGCCGACTCACGAAAGGCAGGAGTTTGTGAGGTGTCGAAACCTAAAACTATTCAGCTACAGAACCAAATTCATCAGCTGATTAATACGCATTTAGGTTAGTCAATCATTTATTGAGAGAGGTTAGTATCGCTTTCTTAATGTTGAAAATCGAATCAGATATATCAAATGTGCAGGAATGAGAGTTAAAATCCTGGCATAAGCAACGGAGTGGCTCGTGTAATTCAAAATTAGTTTTACAAGTTTTCAAAAATAGGGCACAAAAGTGTCTTGATGCACGGGAGGGAACATTAAGCCTAACTTCACCCAGAAGAAGCGGACTTGGAATTGAGCCTGTCAGTAATTTAACAATAAAAATTGTACCACGCATTTGACTGCGACTGACAAGTGTAGCGGACTTGAAATTGAACCTGCCAGTAATTTAACCATAGCAAGTTGTAACGAACCGGGTTTATCCGATCTATAACTGGGCTGTGGCTCAGTCGGATGTTGGGTTCCCTTATCCAAACGTTGAAATAAATACGCCAATGATTCTTATAGTGACGCTTCTTTATTTCGCTATTTAGTTGGCAGCGTTTGCACGTCACACCAATATAACGTATTTCCTTGGCGGCGTTTCCACGTCACACCATATAAGTACTACTTGGCAGCGTTTTCACGTCACACCAATATAACGTATTGCTTTGGCAGCGTTTTCACGTCACACCATATACCTCAACTACCTACTAAGCAACTTAGTCTTCACAATCGTTGCTTAGTCATTCCAATCTGCGTTTTCATGATCGACTGGAGTATACGACTACTCTACCAGAAGTGATTTCAAATTACATTTGCTGCTCTATTTATACTGTCCTGCACGCAGGTGGACAGTTATCCTAACAACATTGTTAGTAATATTTTCTTTACTTCCTTTTACTTGTTCATACCGAAGTACGTATGTATGTACTTCAAATTTCAATATAGATATGTACATATGTATAAATAATATGTATAAATAAATTCAACAGTTCTACATTTATATCTATTTATATTGTTACGATTATCCTCGAAACCTTGAGGGATTTCCCAAATAGATCCGGGCTCGTATCGCTGGATTGTTAAATAAATGCTAACGATGATCAAATTGTAGTACAATTAACTTTATTGTACAACAAATAATTTACAATACTTGCTAATACAGTAAAAACACTTTACAATACTTGTTAAAGCAATAACAACGCTTTACTACTGGTTAACACAATTAAACTTATAGCTTGCTTATTCGCAACTCAATTCTCCGCTCACTTTACTTGTAGCTTGCTGACTTGTAACTCGTAACTAACTCACCTCGCGGTGGCGGCGCCCTTATATACCTGCGCTGGCACTTATGGCAACTCTAGAACATTCTGAAGTTTATCGCTCATTCTCTTTCTCTCGCTGTTCGCAGTGTTCATCCAACTTGACGTTTCTCTTTGTGGAACATTCTACGTCATTCTT